>NW_027458497.1:0-87538 GCF_050624435.1 Tenrec ecaudatus | reverse complement strand
GAAGGACACTGGAAAAATCAGTGCCTTGAAAACCCCAGGAGAGGTGCACGACCCTCCACTAGAGTGGATGGGCCTCATCTGCACGTAGAAAGACCCAAGCAAGAGACAATAATGCTTGAAGAAGCTCAATGAAGGGGTCAGGGCTCTGTTTCACTTCGCCGCCAAAATCCCAGGCTAACTCTCCAAGTAGGAGGCCAGGCAGTAAATTTCTTGGTGGACACAGGGGCCACCTTGTCAGGTTCAGAAAGGAATATGGGCACATTTTCAAGAAGAAAGATGTGAATTACTGTGAGCCTATGATTCCTTCCACAGATAACTCACACCAGAAGGTTTGCATGGAGGGTAGGTGGGTTTCCCAAGACAACAAAATAACAAATACCTATCAGCCCTTTGGCCCAGTTAGCCACCTGGTTATGATATCACTGGCTTCTGGCTCAGCTGCTGAGCCAGTGAAGCAGTTATAGCAGGAGAAGACTAGGTGGCCGGTGGCCATCAACGGAAGGACCAAATCTCCACAGTGGGCTTCCTGTTTCAATATGGAGCCACGTATGTTACCTGCTGGACACCATCTCTATCCTGAGCTCATAATTGCCATCGCAGGTCTAGAATGCGGCGCGCAGGTACACACTATATGAAACAGTCTCTGATTAACCCCTCTCGATAACTTGCTGACATGGGAGTCTGGATAATCCTGTACATTTACTTTGCAGATTAAAAAACTCACTCAAAAACACACGGGAGTTGACCCAGAGACACACAACTGGTTAACAACAAAGTCATATTCACAACCAGCGTCTGGACCAAGAGCACGGTGCCCCACAGAACTGTGCCCATTGAGCAGTCAATATCTCCTGGACTCTCAAAAGATCTGAGCTGATACCCACCCCCCCACATCCTTGCAGCCCCAAAAGATTGTATTTCACAGGATGGCACCGGATCTGCAGCTCGCGGAGAGGGACATATTTGATCAGAGAACACAGGGCAGAACAAGGGGGAGGAGGGGAGAATGGAGCACACCCTGGCCCAATACACCTTGAGGATGATGTTCCCAATCAGAGAAGCCAATCCACAGAGAAGACCACATGGGCAGCCCCACGATGAGAAACGTCCCTCAAAGACCCATAGCCTTAGAGGGGACAACACTGGACACACAGTGTGGGAACTGCGCCCGAACTGATCCTGCCACTTCGATGCATGACACTAAGAGAGTGCAGCGGAAGAGTAAGAAACCGGAGCATCAAAGTCCCCGGGGAATGCCAAAGGTGGACTTTGTGGTCAGGGTTCGGTGCCCCCACAGACTGGACTGGAAAACACTCCTAAAGTTCACCACACAGTCCTTGTACTTTTCTTTCTGGTTAGTGTTGTTTTCTTTTAGTGTCATTGGATTTGGGTTGGGTTTTGTTTTCATTTTTGTTTGTTTTTTTTTCTTTTTGCTGCTTGGTTTAGCTCAGTCTTGTTTTGTGCATGTTATTACCTTTACAGGTCTGTCTAATTAAGAGAGGCTGGATGAACAATCTGGAGGAGTAAACATGTGACCGGCCCTTTCCATTGGGCATGGGAGTGAGCACGGTGGGGGGAAAGGAAGTGGTGTAAAGAAACCCAGAGACAAGGGTACAACAAGTGATGGAAAACGGTAGTGAGGGGGATGTAGGAGGCCTGGTAGGGCGTGATCAAAGGTAATGTAACCAAGAGGAATTACTGAAACCCAAAGGAAGACTGAGCATGTCAGTGGGCACAAGAGGAAAATCAAAGAGTATAGAAGAGTGAGCTGGGAAGCAAGGGCCAGTTATAGACGTCTAAATAAAGGCATGTACATATGTACATATATTTACAAAGGGGCATGGGGAAATAGATCTATGTCCATATGTTTATAGATTTAGTATTAAGGTAGCAGATGGACATAGGGCCTCCGCTCAAGGACTCCCTCATTGCAATAACACTGTTCTATTAAATTGGCATTCTAAGATGCTCACCTTCCCTACACAATCACTGACCACAAAGCGGCTGCATAAGCAAATGTGGTGAAGAAAGCCGATGGTGTCCAGCTACCTAAAGATATAGCGTGTGGGGTCTTAAAGGCCTGAGGGTAAAGAAACAGCCATCTGGCTCTGAAGCAACAGAGCCCACATGGAGAAAGCATACCAGCCTGTGTGATCACAAAGTTTTAAAGGGATAAGGCAACAGGCATCATGAGAACAAAAAAAATCTTATCATGGAGAATGAGAGGGGACTGCCGGGTATAGACCCAAAACCTATTTGCAGTGCACTGGACATCCCCTTACAGAAGGATCTCAGAGTGGAGATTAAAGAATACAGGGTATGAGACAGCAAAGATGAAACACAACTTTCCTCTAGTTCTTAATGCTTTCTCTTGCCCCACTATCATGATCCCAGTTCTACCATACTAATCTGGCCAAACTAGAGAAGGTATTCTAGTACCGATAGGAATTTCAAACACGGGGAATCCAGAGTGGATGGGCCCTTTACCAGTGTTATGAGTGGAGATGCTGGGAGGGTGGAGGAAGGGCAGGATGGAAAGTGGGAACCGATTACAAGGATCTTCATTGACCTCAAAAGAAAGGTGGGTGAAAATATGACAAAAGAATTGATGAGGGATGGGTGGCGGGCATTGAGGGGGGAAAAATGAGGAGCTGAGGCCAGGGGCTTGGGTGGAGAGTGGATATTTTGTGAATAAGGAGGGCAATTAATGTACAGATGGGCTTCAAACAGATGATGTATTTATGGATTGTGGTTAGTGTTGTAGGAGCCACTAATGAAAAGATCATAAAAGAAGCAAAAATAATCTTGGCAGAGGGCTCATGCAAGGATGATCTCAGGCTGGATTAGACCAGTCAAAACAGCTACTGGAGTCGCCTCACCCTGTGTCTATTACTGAGTCAGCCATGATGCTTAGGACCCACAGCCCCAGCAGCTGGCCAGAGAGGGAGGTGGATCTCTGAGGCCATTCCACAGGGGGAATGGTCCTCTGTCCTGCAGGGCCCACCCTCCTTTGTAAGCATGCTGCCTGGGGCAAGGCTTTCATGGAGTCCACACCATGGGAGCTCTACTACTCATGGGGGATTGGCAGGAAGCCTCTGCTCATGCGCACACACCACCAACTAGCTGGAGGATCTCCGTGAACAAAGCCTGAGGCAGACAACAAGCCCACTAACTGATGCTGTAAGAGATACAATCAGCATCCAGAAACCTGCAACTGGGAGTAAGAGGCAGCATACCTTGGTCCCAGCCCCTCCCACTCTAATCTACAAGGAGTGACATTGCAAAGCAGAGGGTTTTCATAAAGCACTTCCAGGACTGTGGAATGAGCAGCCTCGTTTGTGGACATGGATACTCTGTGATCCAGACGTACTACCTCCTCCCTTACAGTCAGCTGAGACAAAAACCCTTGCAAGCAGAAAGCCATGCATCTGAACAGTATCCACCAGCCACTCATGTGCAGCACAGCTGCCTCCAAAGAGCCTTCCTGAGTGAGAGAGAAATCATGCAGAAGCCTGGTCTGCACCCAAGAGAGTTTTATGAGCGTTAGGGAGGCGTGGTGGGTAAGTCTGGCCGACCCCAGTGGCTGAATTGAATTTACATGGCCTAGATTGGTCAATCCAGGTACAGGAACCACCCAGGTGACCTCCCCTTCATGGCCAGAAATCTGGACCTCTGAGCATGCACAGGGTGCCTCTCCTAACTGGGCTCTTATCTTGGCCCTATGGGCATGCATAACGGATGCCCCAGTCCCTAGCATAGCTACCAAACATTTGCCCCCCTGAAGAGATATGGACCCAAATCTTTGGGGTACTGGGCGACGACATCTCTAGCTGCTTCCTGCTGGCAAAAGGGGCGAGGTTGGGCTTTGGGTCCATACCCTTCCTACACTGCTGGGAGGGGTTGTCCATTGAGGGCAACTTTATCCAGGATGGATAAGGTTGAGGTGGTCCAGGAGATGGTAGTCGTGGACCTGGCACACTTGGTTCAGAAGCTTTAATCACCCGATAACTTCTGGGAAAAACAAACGGTCTAAAAGGTGAACAGTTTGACTACGACAAGGCTAAGCTTGTGAGGTGGCAGTGGCCTTGAAATTAGGTGAGTGTCACAGGAAACAAAAATAATCTTAGGATTACCAGACATGTGTGTTTGTTCATTGGAAGTACAGGAAGAGGGATAAAAGCATTCACACTTTCCCCTAGGAGGGCACAGGTTTGGGCACTACTAGGTGCAGTCGGATCACTGATTCATTTATGATGCTAAGGTCTTGGACCCGCTGATAAGACCCATCCTTCTTTTTAACCCTATAACGCTTCAATTTTAATTTTGGGAAAAAATTTTCTTTTTGTTGTGGACTTTCATAGTTATAAATATATATATATATGTATTAATATATACATTTTTTAATGTTATGAAAACATCATGCTTCGCGTTATAGAGTTAAATGGAAATAATGGGCTAGTGCAGGACGAGTCAAATGTGACCAAAATAGAGTAACTGCCTAAGCCATTTTGAATTTTCTTGGGTTCAATTGGAGTAAAGGCTTGTAAATTACCCGGGGTCCAAATTCCCATGGTGCCTCCTACAACGGGTAGAATGTTCAGGGATGTTTCAGGGCTGGGAGATTAATAACCCCTAAGTCCAGGATACCTTAGGGCAGGGGTCCTTAAACTGTTTACCCAGGGGGCCAGTTCACTATCCCTCAGGCCTTTTGAAGGAAAGACTATAGTTTAAAAAAACAAATATTACGAACAAATTCATGTGCACACTGCACATCTTGATTTGAAGTTCAAAAAAAAAATAAATGGGGCACATACACCCGGCAGAAAGGATCAACGTCCTCGGCTGTCTGCATGTGGCCCACAGGTTGTAGTTTGAGGACCCCTGCTCTCGGCATTCACCAAGAGGATGTGGTTTCAACCCAAAAGCTTGGAGACTCTACAATTTGTTTAAAAGTGATGGGGCAGAAGGAGTCCCTGATTGACCCACGCAAGACTAGTTTTCCCACCCCCTATTACTAAGAGTTCATAGTTATGGTTAAAGGGAACCAGGATATCCCGATCTGATCCCGTTACTTCAAGTGTGGGCTGACATTGCCACTAAGAAGCCTGCAAATATAAAAGACTTACTCCCTCCCGCAAAGAAAGGGCCCTTGTTTCCAAGGTTTCAGGAAACATGGAAGGACCGGAAAAACAAACGGTCCAAGTTCCCAAAACCACATAGGTGGAGGCCATCCCTCCCCATCACCCTCCCCCACCCCTCCCCTCCCTCACCCCTCCCCTCCCCCATCACTCCCCCACCCCTCCCCTCCCCTCCCCTCCCCATCACTCTCCCCTAATCGTCTTTATCCCATTTTGCAGGAGAACTCTGGGAGTGGGAGAGCTGGCTTCAAACCCTTTCTTTCAACCCCCGCCCTATAAGGTTTCTAGGGTCCAGAAATAGAAAACTTCTAACAGGCCCTTATTGAGTCACTCCCTCCCCCACCGGCCCCCCAAACTCACCCCCACCCCTAACAAGCAGCCCCCCACACACACTAGTACTGGTATGACTTCCATACTCATCAGCCCACCTGGAATGCTTGCCAACAACTTCTCCAGGTGCTGTTCACAACGGAGGAGGGTAGCCCTTCCAGACAGAGGCCCAGTAAGCAATCAGTGAACCTGATGGTCAGCGAGTGGGCACTCCCCACTTGAGAGAAACTCTATTGGCCACTACACCAACAATGTGGGATCTCAATTCCTAGCAAGGCCCAGAGGACTTTACCAGGTATCAACCATTGCTCTTACATGACCCTCTGCAGAAGAGCTAGGAAACCTATGAATTTATCTAAGGTCAGTGAGAATTTTCAGGTTCCTATAAGAGAATATCCGCCTGCCTTTCTAGAGTGGCTGAGGGAAGCCTACGGGCTTTATACCCCTAACGGCCCGGAGGCACTGAAAACAGGAGGGCAATAAGTATTGCCTTTATTACTCAGTCAGTCTGCCTCAGACATGACAAAGAAGTGGGAAGGGTTTGAAGGGAAAAATCTTAGCGATTTGGTACAAGTGGCTCATTGAGTGTATAACAACAGAGATGACCCTAGCACGACAGAGACAAAGAAGCTAGCTAAAATAATCGTAATTGCCATGAGATACCCCAGAGACTCAGGAAAAGGAGAGCATGGCCCACTCACGGAGAGACTAACCTGTGGGCACCGCCAAGCCATGGGGAAGGACCAATGTGCCTACTGCAGGAAAGAAGGACACTGGAAAAATCAGTGCCTTGAAAACCCCAGGAGAGGTGCACGACCCTCCACTAGAGTGGATGGGCCTCATCTGCACGTAGAAAGACCCAAGCAAGAGACAATAATGCTTGAAGAAGCTCAATGAAGGGGTCAGGGCTCTGTTTCACTTCGCCGCCAAAAGCCCAGGCTAACTCTCCAAGTAGGAGGCCAGGCAGTAAATTTCTTGGTGGACACAGGGGCCACCTTGTCAGGTTCAGAAAGGAATATGGGCACATTTTCAAGAAGAAAGATGTGAATTACTGTGAGCCTATGATTCCGTCCACAGATAACTTACACCAGAAGGTTTGCATGGAGGGTAGGTGGGTTTCCCAAGACAACAAAATAACAAATATCTATCAGCCCTTTGGCCCAGTTAGCCACCTGGTTATGATATCACTGGCTTCTGGCTCAGCTGCTGAGCCAGTGAAGCAGTTATAGCAGGAGAAGACTAGGTGGCCGGTGGCCATCAACGGAAGGACCAAATCTCCACAGTGGGCTTCCTGTTTCAATGTGGAGCCACGTATGTTACCTGCTGGACACCATCTCTATCCTGAGCTCATAATTGCCATCGCAGGTCTAGAATGCGGCGCGCAGGTACACACTATATGAAACAGTCTCTGATTAACCCCTCTCGATAACTTGCTGACATGGGAGTCTGGATAATCCTGTACATTTACTTTGCAGATTAGAAAACTCACTCAAAAACACACGGGAGTTGACCCAGAGACACACAACTGGTTAACAACAAAGTCATATTCACAACCAGCGTCTGGACCAAGAGCACGGTGCCCCACAGAACTGTGCCCATCGAGCAGTCAATATCTCCTGGACTCTCAATAGATCTGAGCTGATACCCACCCACCCCACATCCTTGCAGCCCCAAAAGATTGTATTTCACAGGATGGCACCGGATCTGCAGCTCGCGGAGAGGGACATATCTGATCAGAGAACACAGGGCAGAACAAGGGGGAGGAGGGGAGAATGGAGCACACCCTGGCCCAATACACCTTGAGGATGATGTTCCCAATCAGAGAAGCCAATCCACAGAGAAGACCACATGGGCAGCCCCACGATGAGAAACGTCCCTCAAAGACCCATAGCCTTAGAGGGGACAACACTGGACACACAGTGTGGGAACTGCGCCCGAACTGATCCTGCCACTTCGATGCATGACACTAAGAGAGTGCAGCGGAAGAGTAAGAAAACGGAACATCAAAGTCCCCGGGGAATGCCAAAGGTGGACTTTGTGGTCAGGGTTCGGTGCCCCCACAGACTGGACTGGAAAACACTCCTAAAGTTCACCACACAGTCCTTGTTCTTTTCTTTCTGGTTAGTGTTGTTTTCTTTTAGTGTCATTGGATTTGGGTTGGGTTTTGTTTTCATTTTTGTTTGTTTTTTTTTCTTTTTGCTGCTTGGTTTAGCTCAGTCTTGTTTTGTGCATGTTATTACCTTTACAGGTCTGTCTAATTAAGAGAGGCTGGATGAACAATCTGGAGGAGTAAACATGTGACCGGCCCTTTCCATTGGGCATGGGAGTGAGCACGGTGGGGGGAAAGGAAGTGGTGTAAAGAAACCCAGAGACAAGGGTACAACAAGTGATGGAAAACGGTAGTGAGGGGGATGTAGGAGGCCTGGTAGGGCGTGATCAAAGGTAATGTAACCAAGAGGAATTACTGAAACCCAAAGGAAGACTGAGCATGTCAGTGGGCACAAGAGGAAAATCAAAGAGTATAGAAGAGTGAGCTGGGAAGCAAGGGCCAGTTATAGACGTCTAAATAAAGGCATGTACATATATTTACAAAGGGGCATGGGGAAATAGATCTATGTCCATATGTTTATAGATTTAGTATTAAGGTAGCAGATGGACATAGGGCCTCCGCTCAAGGACTCCCTCATTGCAATAACACTGTTCTATTAAATTGGCATTCTAAGATGCTCACCTTCCCTACACAATCACTGACCACAAAGCGGCTGCATAAGCAAATGTGGTGAAGAAAGCCGATGATGTCCAGCTACCTAAAGATATAGCGTGTGGGGTCTTAAAGGCCTGAGGGTAAAGAAACAGCCATCTGGCTCTGAAGCAACAGAGCCCACATGGAGAAAGCATACCAGCCTGTGTGATCACAAAGTTTTAAAGGGATAAGGCAACAGGCATCATGAGAACAAAAAAATCTTATCATGGAGAATGAGAGGGGACTGCCGGGTATAGACCCAAAACCTATTTGCAGTGCACTGGACATCCCCTTACAGAAGGATCTCAGAGTGGAGATTAAAGAATACAGGGTATGAGACAGCAAAGATGAAACACAACTTTCCTCTAGTTCTTAATGCTTTCTCTTGCCCCACTATCATGATCCCAGTTCTACCATACTAATCTGGCCAAACTAGAGAAGGTATTCTAGTACCGATAGGAATTTCAAACACGGGGAATCCAGAGTGGATGGGCCCTTTACCAGTGTTATGAGTGGAGATACTGGGAGGGTGGAGGAAGGGCAGGATGGAAAGTGGGAACCGATTACAAGGATCTTCATTGACCTCAAAAGAAAGGTGGGTGAAAATATGACAAAAGAATTAGTACATTTCCAAGGATTGATGAGGGATGGGTGGCGGGCATTGAGGGGGGAAAAATGAGGAGCTGAGGCCAGGGGCTTGGGTGGAGAGTGGATATTTTGTGAATAAGGAGGGCAATTAATGTACAGATGGGCTTCAAACAGATGATGTATTTATGGATTGTGGTTAGTGTTGTAGGAGCCACTAATGAAAAGATCATAAAAGAAACAAAAATAATCTTGGCAGAGGGCTCATGCAAGGATGATCTCAGGCTGGATTAGACCAGTCAAAACAGCTATTGGAGTCGCCTCACCCTGTGTCTATTACTGAGTCAGCCATGATGCTTAGGACCCACAGCCCCAGCAGCTGGCCAGAGAGGGAGGTGAATCTCTGAGGCCATTCCACAGGGGGAATGGTCCTCTGTCCTGCAGGGCCCACCCTCCTTTGTAAGCATGCTGCCTGGGGCAAGGCTTTCATGGAGTCCACACCATGGGAGCTCTACTACTCATGGGGAATTGGCAGGAAGCCTCTGCTCATGCGCACACACCACCAACTAGCTGGAGGATCTCCGTGAACAAAGAAAGCCTGAGGCAGACAACAAGCCCACTAACTGATGCTGTAAGAGCTACAATCAGCATCCAGAAACCTGCAACTGGGAGTAAGAGGCAGCATACCTTGGTCCCAGCCCCTCCCACTCTAATCTACAAGGAGTGACATTGCAAAGCAGAGGGTTTTCATAAAGCACTTCCAGGACTGTGGAATGAGCAGCCTCGTTTGTGGACATGGATACTCTGTGATCCAGACGTACTACCTCCTCCCTTACAGTCAGCTGAGACAAAAACCCTTGCAAGCAGAAAGCCATGCATCTGAACAGTATCCACCAGCCACTCATGTGCAGCACAGCTGCCTCCAAAGAGCCTTCCTGAGTGAGAGAGAAATCATGCAGAAGCCTGGTCTGCACTCAAGAGAGTTTTATGAGCGTTAGGGAGGCGTGGTGGGCAAGTCTGGCCGACCCCAGTGGCTGAATTGAATTTACATGGCCTAGATTGGTCAATCCAGGTACAGGAACCACCCAGGTGACCTCCCCTTCATGGCCAGAATTCTGGACCTCTGAGCATGCACAGGGTGCCTCTCCTAACTGGGCTCTTATCTTGGCCCTATGGGCATGCATAACGGATGCCCCAGTCCCTAGCATAGCTACCAAACATTTGCCCCCCTGAAGAGATATGGACCCAAATCTTTGGGGTACTGGGCGACGACATCTCTAGCTGCTTCCTGCTGGCAAAAGGGGCGAGGTTGGGCTTTGGGTCCATACCCTTCCTACACTGCTGGGAGGGGTTGTCCATTGAGGGCAACTTTATCCAGGATGGATAAGGTTGAGGTGGTCCAGGAGATGGTAGTCGTGGACCTGGCACACTTGGTTCAGAAGCTTTAATCACCCGATAACTTCTGAGAAAAACAAACGGTCTAAAAGGTGAACAGTTTGACTACGACAAGGCTAAGCTTGTGAGGTGGCAGTGGCCTTGAAATTAGGTGAGTGTCACAGGAAACAAAAATAATCTTAGGATTACCAGACATGTGTGTTTGTTCATTGGAAGTACAGGAAGAGGGATAAAAGCATTCACACTTTCCCCTAGGAGGGCACAGGTTTGGGCACTACTAGGTGCAGTCGGATCACTGATTCATTTATGATGCTAAGGTCTTGGACCCGCTAATAAGACCCATCCTTCTTTTTAACCCTATAACGCTTCAATTTTAATTTTGGGAAAAAATTTTCTTTTTGTTGTGGACTTTCATAGTTATAAATATATATATATATGTATTAATATATACATTTTTTAATGTTATGAAAACATCATGCTTCGCGTTATAGAGTTAAATGGAAATAATGGGCTAGTGCAGGACGAGTCAAATGTGACCAAAATAGAGTAACTGCCTAAGCCATTTTGAATTTTCTTGGGTTCAATTGGAGTAAAGGCTTGTAAATTACCCGGGGTCCAAATTCCCATGGTGCCTCCTACAACGGGTAGAATGTTCAGGGATGTTTCAGGGCTGGGAGATTAATAACCCCTAAGTCCAGGATACCTTAGGGCAGGGGTCCTTAAACTGTTTACCCAGGGGGCCAGTTCACTATCCCTCAGGCCTTTTGAAGGAAAGACTATAGTTTAAAAAAACAAATATTACGAACAAATTCATGTGCACACTGCACATCTTGATTTGAAGTTCAAAAAAAAAATAAATGGGGCACATACACCCGGCAGAAAGGATCAACGTCCTCGGCTGTCTGCATGTGGCCCACAGGTTGTAGTTTGAGGACCCCTGCTCTCGGCATTCACCAAGAGGATGTGGTTTCAACCCAAAAGCTTGGAGACTCTACAATTTGTTTAAAAGTGATGGGGCAGAAGGAGTCCCTGATTGACCCACGCAAGACTAGTTTTCCCATCCCCTATTACTAAGAGTTCATAGTTATGGTTAAAGGGAACCAGGATATCCCGATCTGATCCCGTTACTTCAAGTGTGGGCTGACATTGCCACTAAGAAGCCTGCAAATATAAAAGACTTACTCCCTCCCGCAAAGAAAGGGCCCTTGTTTCCAAGGTTTCAGGAAACATGGAAGGACCGGAAAAACAAACGGTCCAAGTTCCCAAAACCACATAGGTGGAGGCCATCCCTCCCCATCACCCTCCCCCACCCCTCCCCTCCCTCACCCCTCCCCTCCCCCATCACTCCCCCACCCCTCCCCTCCCCTCCCCTCCCCATCACTCTCCCCTAATCGTCTTTATCCCATTTTGCAGGAGAACTCTGGGAGTGGGAGAGCTGGCTTCAAACCCTTTCTTTCAACCCCCGCCCTATAAGGTTTCTAGGGTCCAGAAATAGAAAACTTCTAACAGGCCCTTATTGAGTCACTCCCTCCCCCACCGGCCCCCCAAACTCACCCCCACCCCTAACAAGCAGCCCCCCACACACACTAGTACTGGTATGACTTCCATACTCATCAGCCCACCTGGAATGCTTGCCAACAACTTCTCCAGGTGCTGTTCACAACGGAGGAGGGTAGCCCTTCCAGACAGAGGCCCAGTAAGCAATCAGTGAACCTGATGGTCAGCGAGTGGGCACTCCCCACTTGAGAGAAACTCTTTTGGCCACTACACCAACAATGTGGGATCTCAATTCCTAGCAAGGCCCAGAGGACTTTACCAGGTATCAACCATTGCTCTTACATGACCCTCTGCAGAAGAGCTAGGAAACCTATGAATTTATCTAAGGTCAGTGAGAATTTTCAGGTTCCTATAAGAGAATATCCGCCTGCCTTTCTAGAGTGGCTGAGGGAAGCCTACGGGCTTTATACCCCTAACGGCCCGGAGGCACTGAAAACAGGAGGGCAATAAGTATTGCCTTTATTACTCAGTCAGTCTGCCTCAGACATGACAAAGAAGTGGGAAGGGTTTGAAGGGAAAAATCTTAGCGATTTGGTACAAGTGGCTCATTGAGTGTATAACAACAGAGATGACCCTAGCACGACAGAGACAAAGAAGCTAGCTAAAATAATCGTAATTGCCATGAGATACCCCAGAGACTCAGGAAAAGGAGAGCATGGCCCACTCACGGAGAGACTAACCTGTGGGCACCGCCAAGCCATGGGGAAGGACCAATGTGCCTACTGCAGGAAAGAAGGACACTGGAAAAATCAGTGCCTTGAAAACCCCAGGAGAGGTGCACGACCCTCCACTAGAGTGGATGGGCCTCATCTGCACGTAGAAAGACCCAAGCAAGAGACAATAATGCTTGAAGAAGCTCAATGAAGGGGTCAGGGCTCTGTTTCACTTCGCCGCCAAAAGCCCAGGCTAACTCTCCAAGTAGGAGGCCAGGCAGTAAATTTCTTGGTGGACACAGGGGCCACCTTGTCAGGTTCAGAAAGGAATATGGGCACATTTTCAAGAAGAAAGATGTGAATTACTGTGAGCCTATGATTCCGTCCACAGATAACTTACACCAGAAGGTTTGCATGGAGGGTAGGTGGGTTTCCCAAGACAACAAAATAACAAATATCTATCAGCCCTTTGGCCCAGTTAGCCACCTGGTTATGATATCACTGGCTTCTGGCTCAGCTGCTGAGCCAGTGAAGCAGTTATAGCAGGAGAAGACTAGGTGGCCGGTGGCCATCAACGGAAGGACCAAATCTCCACAGTGGGCTTCCTGTTTCAATGTGGAGCCACGTATGTTACCTGCTGGACACCATCTCTATCCTGAGCTCATAATTGCCATCGCAGGTCTAGAATGCGGCGCGCAGGTACACACTATATGAAACAGTCTCTGATTAACCCCTCTCGATAACTTGCTGACATGGGAGTCTGGATAATCCTGTACATTTACTTTGCAGATTAGAAAACTCACTCAAAAACACACGGGAGTTGACCCAGAGACACACAACTGGTTAACAACAAAGTCATATTCACAACCAGCGTCTGGACCAAGAGCACGGTGCCCCACAGAACTGTGCCCATCGAGCAGTCAATATCTCCTGGACTCTCAATAGATCTGAGCTGATACCCACCCACCCCACATCCTTGCAGCCCCAAAAGATTGTATTTCACAGGATGGCACCGGATCTGCAGCTCGCGGAGAGGGACATATCTGATCAGAGAACACAGGGCAGAACAAGGGGGAGGAGGGGAGAATGGAGCACACCCTGGCCCAATACACCTTGAGGATGATGTTCCCAATCAGAGAAGCCAATCCACAGAGAAGACCACATGGGCAGCCCCACGATGAGAAACGTCCCTCAAAGACCCATAGCCTTAGAGGGGACAACACTGGACACACAGTGTGGGAACTGCGCCCGAACTGATCCTGCCACTTCGATGCATGACACTAAGAGAGTGCAGCGGAAGAGTAAGAAAACGGAACATCAAAGTCCCCGGGGAATGCCAAAGGTGGACTTTGTGGTCAGGGTTCGGTGCCCCCACAGACTGGACTGGAAAACACTCCTAAAGTTCACCACACAGTCCTTGTTCTTTTCTTTCTGGTTAGTGTTGTTTTCTTTTAGTGTCATTGGATTTGGGTTGGGTTTTGTTTTCATTTTTGTTTGTTTTTTTTTCTTTTTGCTGCTTGGTTTAGCTCAGTCTTGTTTTGTGCATGTTATTACCTTTACAGGTCTGTCTAATTAAGAGAGGCTGGATGAACAATCTGGAGGAGTAAACATGTGACCGGCCCTTTCCATTGGGCATGGGAGTGAGCACGGTGGGGGGAAAGGAAGTGGTGTAAAGAAACCCAGAGACAAGGGTACAACAAGTGATGGAAAACGGTAGTGAGGGGGATGTAGGAGGCCTGGTAGGGCGTGATCAAAGGTAATGTAACCAAGAGGAATTACTGAAACCCAAAGGAAGACTGAGCATGTCAGTGGGCACAAGAGGAAAATCAAAGAGTATAGAAGAGTAAGCTGGGAAGCAAGGGCCAGTTATAGACGTCTAAATAAAGGCATGTACATATATTTACAAAGGGGCATGGGGAAATAGATCTATGTCCATATGTTTATAGATTTAGTATTAAGGTAGCAGATGGACATAGGGCCTCCGCTCAAGGACTCCCTCATTGCAATAACACTGTTCTATTAAATTGGCATTCTAAGATGCTCACCTTCCCTACACAATCACTGACCACAAAGCGGCTGCATAAGCAAATGTGGTGAAGAAAGCCGATGGTGTCCAGCTACCTAAAGATATAGCGTGTGGGGTCTTAAAGGCCTGAGGGTAAAGAAACAGCCATCTGGCTCTGAAGCAACAGAGCCCACATGGAGAAAGCATACCAGCCTGTGTGATCACAAAGTTTTAAAGGGATAAGGCAACAGGCATCATGAGAACAAAAAAATCTTATCATGGAGAATGAGAGGGGACTGCCGGGTATAGACCCAAAACCTATTTGCAGTGCACTGGACATCCCCTTACAGAAGGATCTCAGAGTGGAGATTAAAGAATACAGGGTATGAGACAGCAAAGATGAAACACAACTTTCCTCTAGTTCTTAATGCTTTCTCTTGCCCCACTATCATGATCCCAGTTCTACCATACTAATCTGGCCAAACTAGAGAAGGTATTCTAGTACCGATAGGAATTTCAAACACGGGGGATCCAGAGTGGATGGGCCCTTTACCAGTGTTATGAGTGGAGATACTGGGAGGGTGGAGGAAGGGCAGGATGGAAAGTGGGAACCGATTACAAGGATCTTCATTGACCTCAAAAGAAAGGTGGGTGAAAATATGACAAAAGAATTAGTACATTTCCAAGGATTGATGAGGGATGGGTGGCGGGCATTGAGGGGGGAAAAATGAGGAGCTGAGGCCAGGGGCTTGGGTGGAGAGTGGATATTTTGTGAATAAGGAGGGCAATTAATGTACAGATGGGCTTCAAACAGATGATGTATTTATGGATTGTGGTTAGTGTTGTAGGAGCCACTAATGAAAAGATCATAAAAGAAACAAAAATAATCTTGGCAGAGGGCTCATGCAAGGATGATCTCAGGCTGGATTAGACCAGTCAAAACAGCTACTGGAGTCGCCTCACCCTGTGTCTATTACTGAGTCAGCCATGATGCTTAGGACCCACAGCCCCAGCAGCTGGCCAGAGAGGGAGGTGGATCTCTGAGGCCATTCCACAGGGGGAATGGTCCTCTGTCCTGCAGGGCCCACCCTCCTTTGTAAGCATGCTGCCTGGGGCAAGGCTTTCATGGAGTCCACACCATGGGAGCTCTACTACTCATGGGGAATTGGCAGGAAGCCTCTGCTCATGCGCACACACCACCAACTAGCTGGAGGATCTCCGTGAACAAAGAAAGCCTGAGGCAGACAACAAGCCCACTAACTGATGCTGTAAGAGCTACAATCAGCATCCAGAAACCTGCAACTGGGAGTAAGAGGCAGCATACCTTGGTCCCAGCCCCTCCCACTCTAATCTACAAGGAGTGACATTGCAAAGCAGAGGGTTTTCATAAAGCACTTCCAGGACTGTGGAATGAGCAGCCTCGTTTGTGGACATGGATACTCTGTGATCCAGACGTACTACCTCCTCCCTTACAGTCAGCTGAGACAAAAACCCTTGCAAGCAGAAAGCCATGCATCTGAACAGTATCCACCAGCCACTCATGTGCAGCACAGCTGCCTCCAAAGAGCCTTCCTGAGTGAGAGAGAAATCATGCAGAAGCCTGGTCTGCACTCAAGAGAGTTTTATGAGCGTTAGGGAGGCGTGGTGGGCAAGTCTGGCCGACCCCAGTGGCTGAATTGAATTTACATGGCCTAGATTGGTCAATCCAGGTACAGGAACCACCCAGGTGACCTCCCCTTCATGGCCAGAATTCTGGACCTCTGAGCATGCACAGGGTGCCTCTCCTAACTGGGCTCTTATCTTGGCCCTATGGGCATGCATAACGGATGCCCCAGTCCCTAGCATAGCTACCAAACATTTGCCCCCCTGAAGAGATATGGACCCAAATCTTTGGGGTACTGGGCGACGACATCTCTAGCTGCTTCCTGCTGGCAAAAGGGGCGAGGTTGGGCTTTGGGTCCATACCCTTCCTACACTGCTGGGAGGGGTTGTCCATTGAGGGCAACTTTATCCAGGATGGATAAGGTTGAGGTGGTCCAGGAGATGGTAGTCGTGGACCTGGCACACTTGGTTCAGAAGCTTTAATCACCCGATAACTTCTGAGAAAAACAAACGGTCTAAAAGGTGAACAGTTTGACTACGACAAGGCTAAGCTTGTGAGGTGGCAGTGGCCTTGAAATTAGGTGAGTGTCACAGGAAACAAAAATAATCTTAGGATTACCAGACATGTGTGTTTGTTCATTGGAAGTACAGGAAGAGGGATAAAAGCATTCACACTTTCCCCTAGGAGGGCACAGGTTTGGGCACTACTAGGTGCAGTCGGATCAGTGATTCATTTATGATGCTAAGGTCTTGGACCCGCTAATAAGACCCATCCTTCTTTTTAACCCTATAACGCTTCAATTTTAATTTTGGGAAAAAATTTTCTTTTTGTTGTGGACTTTCATAGTTATAAATATATATATATATGTATTAATATATACATTTTTTAATGTTATGAAAACATCATGCTTCGCGTTATAGAGTTAAATGGAAATAATGGGCTAGTGCAGGACGAGTCAAATGTGACCAAAATAGAGTAACTGCCTAAGCCATTTTGAATTTTCTTGGGTTCAATTGGAGTAAAGGCTTGTAAATTACCCGGGGTCCAAATTCCCATGGTGCCTCCTACAACGGGTAGAATGTTCAGGGATGTTTCAGGGCTGGGAGATTAATAACCCCTAAGTCCAGGATACCTTAGGGCAGGGGTCCTTAAACTGTTTACCCAGGGGGCCAGTTCACTATCCCTCAGGCCTTTTGAAGGAAAGACTATAGTTTAAAAAAACAAATATTACGAACAAATTCATGTGCACACTGCACATCTTGATTTGAAGTTCAAAAAAAAAATAAATGGGGCACATACACCCGGCAGAAAGGATCAACGTCCTCGGCTGTCTGCATGTGGCCCACAGGTTGTAGTTTGAGGACCCCTGCTCTCGGCATTCACCAAGAGGATGTGGTTTCAACCCAAAAGCTTGGAGACTCTACAATTTGTTTAAAAGTGATGGGGCAGAAGGAGTCCCTGATTGACCCACGCAAGACTAGTTTTCCCATCCCCTATTACTAAGAGTTCATAGTTATGGTTAAAGGGAACCAGGATATCCCGATCTGATCCCGTTACTTCAAGTGTGGGCTGACATTGCCACTAAGAAGCCTGCAAATATAAAAGACTTACTCCCTCCCGCAAAGAAAGGGCCCTTGTTTCCAAGGTTTCAGGAAACATGGAAGGACCGGAAAAACAAACGGTCCAAGTTCCCAAAACCACATAGGTGGAGGCCATCCCTCCCCATCACCCTCCCCCACCCCTCCCCTCCCTCACCCCTCCCCTCCCCCATCACTCCCCCACCCCTCCCCTCCCCTCCCCTCCCCATCACTCTCCCCTAATCGTCTTTATCCCATTTTGCAGGAGAACTCTGGGAGTGGGAGAGCTGGCTTCAAACCCTTTCTTTCAACCCCCGCCCTATAAGGTTTCTAGGGTCCAGAAATAGAAAACTTCTAACAGGCCCTTATTGAGTCACTCCCTCCCCCACCGGCCCCCCAAACTCACCCCCACCCCTAACAAGCAGCCCCCCACACACACTAGTACTGGTATGACTTCCATACTCATCAGCCCACCTGGAATGCTTGCCAACAACTTCTCCAGGTGCTGTTCACAACGGAGGAGGGTAGCCCTTCCAGACAGAGGCCCAGTAAGCAATCAGTGAACCTGATGGTCAGCGAGTGGGCACTCCCCACTTGAGAGAAACTCTTTTGGCCACTACACCAACAATGTGGGATCTCAATTCCTAGCAAGGCCCAGAGGACTTTACCAGGTATCAACCATTGCTCTTACATGACCCTCTGCAGAAGAGCTAGGAAACCTATGAATTTATCTAAGGTCAGTGAGAATTTTCAGGTTCCTATAAGAGAATATCCGCCTGCCTTTCTAGAGTGGCTGAGGGAAGCCTACGGGCTTTATACCCCTAACGGCCCGGAGGCACTGAAAACAGGAGGGCAATAAGTATTGCCTTTATTACTCAGTCAGTCTGCCTCAGACATGACAAAGAAGTGGGAAGGGTTTGAAGGGAAAAATCTTAGCGATTTGGTACAAGTGGCTCATTGAGTGTATAACAACAGAGATGACCCTAGCACGACAGAGACAAAGAAGCTAGCTAAAATAATCGTAATTGCCATGAGATACCCCAGAGTCTCAGGAAAAGGAGAGCATGGCCCACTCACGGAGAGACTAACCTGTGGGCACCGCCAAGCCATGGGGAAGGACCAATGTGCCTACTGCAGGAAAGAAGGACACTGGAAAAATCAGTGCCTTGAAAACCCCAGGAGAGGTGCACGACCCTCCACTAGAGTGGATGGGCCTCATCTGCACGTAGAAAGACCCAAGCAAGAGACAATAATGCTTGAAGAAGCTCAATGAAGGGGTCAGGGCTCTGTTTCACTTCGCCGCCAAAAGCCCAGGCTAACTCTCCAAGTAGGAGGCCAGGCAGTAAATTTCTTGGTGGACACAGGGGCCACCTTGTCAGGTTCAGAAAGGAATATGGGCACATTTTCAAGAAGAAAGATGTGAATTACTGTGAGCCTATGATTCCTTCCACAGATAACTCACACCAGAAGGTTTGCATGGAGGGTAGGTGGGTTTCCCAAGACAACAAAATAACAAATATCTATCAGCCCTTTGGCCCAGTTAGCCACCTGGTTATGATATCACTGGCTTCTGGCTCAGCTGCTGAGCCAGTGAAGCAGTTATAGCAGGAGAAGACTAGGTGGCCGGTGGCCATCAACGGAAGGACCAAATCTCCACAGTGGGCTTCCTGTTTCAATGTGGAGCCACGTACGTTACCTGCTGGACACCATCTCTATCCTGAGCTCATAATTGCCATCGCAGGTCTAGAATGCGGCGCGCAGGTACACACTATATGAAACAGTCTCTGATTAACCCCTCTCGATAACTTGCTGACATGGGAGTCTGGATAATCCTGTACATTTACTTTGCAGATTAGAAAACTCACTCAAAAACACACGGGAGTTGACCCAGAGACACACAACTGGTTAACAACAAAGTCATATTCACAACCAGCGTCTGGACCAAGAGCACGGTGCCCCACAGAACTGTGCCCATCGAGCAGTCAATATCTCCTGGACTCTCAATAGATCTGAGCTGATACCCACCCACCCCACATCCTTGCAGCCCCAAAAGATTGTATTTCACAGGATGGCACCGGATCTGCAGCTCGCGGAGAGGGACATATCTGATCAGAGAACACAGGGCAGAACAAGGGGGAGGAGGGGAGAATGGAGCACACCCTGGCCCAATATACCTTGAGGATGATGTTCCCAATCAGAGAAGCCAATCCACAGAGAAGACCACATGGGCAGCCCCACGATGAGAAACGTCCCTCAAAGACCCATAGCCTTAGAGGGGACAACACTGGACACACAGTGTGGGAACTGCGCCCGAACTGATCCTGCCACTTTGATGCATGACACTAAGAGAGTGCAGCGGAAGAGTAAGAAAACGGAACATCAAAGTCCCCGGGGAATGCCAAAGGTGGACTTTGTGGTCAGGGTTCGGTGCCCCCACAGACTGGACTGGAAAACACTCCTAAAGTTCACCACACAGTCCTTGTTCTTTTCTTTCTGGTTAGTGTTGTTTTCTTTTAGTGTCATTCGATTTGGGTTGGGTTTTGTTTTCATTTTTGTTTGTTTTTTTTTCTTTTTGTTGCTTGGTTTAGCTCAGTCTTGTTTTGTGCATGTTATTACCTTTACAGGTCTGTCTAATTAAGAGAGGCTGGATGAACAATCTGGAGGAGTAAACATGTGACCGGCCCTTTCCATTGGGCATGGGAGTGAGCACGGTGGGGGGAAAGGAAGTGGTGTAAAGAAACCCAGAGACAAGGGTACAACAAGTGATGGAAAACGGTAGTGAGGGGGATGTAGGAGGCCTGGTAGGGCGTGATCAAAGGTAATGTAACCAAGAGGAATTACTGAAACCCAAAGGAAGACTGAGCATGTCAGTGGGCACAAGAGGAAAATCAAAGAGTATAGAAGAGTGAGCTGGGAAGCAAGGGCCAGTTATAGACGTCTAAATAAAGGCATGTACATATATTTACAAAGGGGCATGGGGAAATAGATCTATGTCCATATGTTTATAGATTTAGTATTAAGGTAGCAGATGGACATAGGGCCTCCGCTCAAGGACTCCCTCATTGCAATAACACTGTTCTATTAAATTGGCATTCTAAGATGCTCACCTTCCCTACACAATCACTGACCACAAAGCGGCTGCATAAGCAAATGTGGTGAAGAAAGCCGATGGTGTCCAGCTACCTAAAGATATAGCGTGTGGGGTCTTAAAGGCCTGAGGGTAAAGAAACAGCCATCTGGCTCTGAAGCAACAGAGCCCACATGGAGAAAGCATACCAGCCTGTGTGATCACAAAGTTTTAAAGGGATAAGGCAACAGGCATCATGAGAACAAAAAAATCTTATCATGGAGAATGAGAGGGGACTGCCGGGTATAGACCCAAAACCTATTTGCAGTGCACTGGACATCCCCTTACAGAAGGATCTCAGAGTGGAGATTAAAGAATACAGGGTATGAGACAGCAAAGATGAAACACAACTTTCCTCTAGTTCTTAATGCTTTCTCTTGCCCCACTATCATGATCCCAGTTCTACCATACTAATCTGGCCAAACTAGAGAAGGTATTCTAGTACCGATAGGAATTTCAAACACGGGGAATCCAGAGTGGATGGGCCCTTTACCAGTGTTATGAGTGGAGATACTGGGAGGGTGGAGGAAGGGCAGGATGGAAAGTGGGAACCGATTACAAGGATCTTCATTGACCTCAAAAGAAAGGTGGGTGAAAATATGACAAAAGAATTAGTACATTTCCAAGGATTGATGAGGGATGGGTGGCGGGCATTGAGGGGGGAAAAATGAGGAGCTGAGGCCAGGGGCTTGGGTGGAGAGTGGATATTTTGTGAATAAGGAGGGCAATTAATGTACAGATGGGCTTCAAACAGATGATGTATTTATGGATTGTGGTTAGTGTTGTAGGAGCCACTAATGAAAAGATCATAAAAGAAACAAAAATAATCTTGGCAGAGGGCTCATGCAAGGATGATCTCAGGCTGGATTAGACCATTCAAAACAGCTACTGGAGTCGCCTCACCCTGTGTCTATTACTGAGTCAGCCATGATGCTTAGGACCCACAGCCCCAGCAGCTGGCCAGAGAGGGAGGTGGATCTCTGAGGCCATTCCACAGGGGGAATGGTCCTCTGTCCTGCAGGGCCCACCCTCCTTTGTAAGCATGCTGCCTGGGGCAAGGCTTTCATGGAGTCCACACCATGGGAGCTCTACTACTCATGGGGAATTGGCAGGAAGCCTCTGCTCATGCGCACACACCACCAACTAGCTGGAGGATCTCCGTGAACAAAGAAAGCCTGAGGCAGACAACAAGCCCACTAACTGATGCTGTAAGAGCTACAATCAGCATCCAGAAACCTGCAACTGGGAGTAAGAGGCAGCATACCTTGGTCCCAGCCCCTCCCACTCTAATCTACAAGGAGTGACATTGCAAAGCAGAGGGTTTTCATAAAGCACTTCCAGGACTGTGGAATGAGCAGCCTCGTTTGTGGACATGGATACTCTGTGATCCAGACGTACTACCTCCTCCCTTACAGTCAGCTGAGACAAAAACCCTTGCAAGCAGAAAGCCATGCATCTGAACAGTATCCACCAGCCACTCATGTGCAGCACAGCTGCCTCCAAAGAGCCTTCCTGAGTGAGAGAGAAATCATGCAGAAGCCTGGTCTGCACCCAAGAGAGTTTTATGAGCGTTAGGGAGGCATGGTGGGCAAGTCTGGCCGACCCCAGTGGCTGAATTGAATTTACATGGCCTAGATTGGTCAATCCAGGTACAGGAACCACCCAGGTGACCTCCCCTTCATGGCCAAAAATCTGGACCTCTGAGCATGCACAGGGTGCCTCTCCTAACTGGGCTCTTATCTTGGCCCTATGGGCATGCATAACGGATGCCCCAGTCCCTAGCATAGCTACCTAACATTTGCCCCCCTGAAGAGATATGGACCCAAATCTTTGGGGTACTGGGCGACGACATCTCTAGCTGCTTCCTGGTGGCAAAAGGGGCGAGGTTGGGCTTTGGGTCCATACCCTTCCTACACTGCTGGGAGGGGTTGTCCATTGAGGGCAACTTTATCCAGGATGGATAAGGTTGAGGTGGTCCAGGAGATGGTAGTCGTGGACCTGGCACACTTGGTTCAGAAGCTTTAATCACCCGATAACTTCTGAGAAAAACAAACAGTCTAAAAGGTGAACAGTTTGACTACGACAAGGCTAAGCTTGTGAGGTGGCAGTGGCCTTGAAATTAGGTGAGTGTCACAGGAAACAAAAATAATCTTAGGATTACCAGACATGTGTGTTTGTTCATTGGAAGTACAGGAAGAGGGATAAAAGCATTCACACTTTCCCCTAGGAGGGCACAGGTTTGGGCACTACTAGGTGCAGTCGGATCACTGATTCATTTATGATGCTAAGGTCTTGGACCCGCTGATAAGACCCATCCTTCTTTTTAACCCTATAACGCTTCAATTTTAATTTTGGGAAAAAATTTTCTTTTTGTTGTGGACTTTCATAGTTATAAATATATATATATATGTATTAATATATACATTTTTTAATGTTATGAAAACATCATGCTTCGCGTTATAGAGTTAAATGGAAATAATGGGCTAGTGCAGGACGAGTCAAATGTGACCAAAATAGAGTAACTGCCTAAGCCATTTTGAATTTTCTTGGGTTCAATTGGAGTAAAGGCTTGTAAATTACCCGGGGTCCAAATTCCCATGGTGCCTCCTACAACGGGTAGAATGTTCAGGGATGTTTCAGGGCTGGGAGATTAATAACCCCTAAGTCCAGGATACCTTAGGGCAGGGGTCCTTAAACTGTTTACCCAGGGGGCCAGTTCACTATCCCTCAGGCCTTTTGAAGGAAAGACTATAGTTTAAAAAAACAAATATTACGAACAAATTCATGTGCACACTGCACATCTTGATTTGAAGTTCAAAAAAAAAAAATAAATGGGGCACATACACCCGGCAGAAAGGATCAACGTCCTCGGCTGTCTGCATGTGGCCCACAGGTTGTAGTTTGAGGACCCCTGCTCTCGGCATTCACCAAGAGGATGTGGTTTCAACCCAAAAGCTTGGAGACTCTACAATTTGTTTAAAAGTGATGGGGCAGAAGGAGTCCCTGATTGACCCACGCAAGACTAGTTTTCCCACCCCCTATTACTAAGAGTTCATAGTTATGGTTAAAGGGAACCAGGATATCCCGATCTGATCCCGTTACTTCAAGTGTGGGCTGACATTGCCACTAAGAAGCCTGCAAATATAAAAGACTTACTCCCTCCCGCAAAGAAAGGGCCCTTGTTTCCAAGGTTTCAGGAAACATGGAAGGACCGGAAAAACAAACGGTCCAAGTTCCCAAAACCACATAGGTGGAGGCCATCCCTCCCCATCACCCTCCCCCACCCCTCCCCTCCCTCACCCCTCCCCATCACTCTCCCCTAATCGGCTTTATCCCATTTTGCAGGAGAACTCTGGGAGTGGGAGAGCTGGCTTCAAACCCTTTCTTTCAACCCCCGCCCTATAAGGTTTCTAGGGTCCAGAAATAGACAACTTCTAACAGGCCCTTATTGAGTCACTCCCTCCCCCACCGACCCCCCAAACTCACCCCCACCCCTAACAAGCAGCCCCCCACACACACTAGTACTGGTATGACTTCCATACTCATCAGCCCACCTGGAATGCTTGCCAACAACTTCTCCAGGTGCTGTTCACAATGGAGGAGGGTAGCCCTTCCAGACAGAGGCCCAGTAAGCAGTCAGTGAACCTGATGGTCAGCGAGCGGGCACTCCCCACTTGAGAGAAACTCCTTTGGCCACTACACCAACAATGTGGGATCTCAATTCCTAGCAAGGCCCAGAGGACTTTACCAGGTATCAACCATTGCTCTTACATGACCCTCTGCAGAAGAGCTAGGAAACCTATGAATTTATCTAAGGTCAGTGAGAATTTTCAGGTTCCTATAAGAGAATATCCGCCTGCCTTTCTAGAGTGGCTGAGGGAAGCCTACGGGCTTTATACCCCTAACGGCCCGGAGGCACTGAAAACAGGAGGGCAATAAGTATTGCCTTTATTACTCAGTCAGTCTGCCTCAGACATGACAAAGAAGTGGGAAGGGTTTGAAGGGAAAAATCTTAGCGATTTGGTACAAGTGGCTCATTGAGTGTATAACAACAGAGATGACCATAGCACGACAGAGACAAAGAAGCTAGCTAAAATAATCGTAATTGCCATGAGATACCCCAGAGACTCAGGAAAAGGAGAGCATGGCCCACTCACGGAGAGACTAACCTGTGGGCACCGCCAAGCCATGGAGAAGGACCAATGTGCCTACTGCAGGAAAGAAGGACACTGGAAAAATCAGTGCCTTGAAAACCCCAGGAGAGGTGCACGACCCTCCACTAGAGTGGATGGGCCTCATCTGCACGTAGAAAGACCCAAGCAAGAGACAATAATGCTTGAAGAAGCTCAATGAAGGGGTCAGGGCTCTGTTTCACTTCGCCGCCAAAAGCCCAGGCTAACTCTCCAAGTAGGAGGCCAGGCAGTAAATTTCTTGGTGGACACAGGGGCCACCTTGTCAGGTTCAGAAAGGAATATGGGCACATTTTCAAGAAGAAAGATGTGAATTACTGTGAGCCTATGATTCCTTCCACAGATAACTCACACCAGAAGGTTTGCATGGAGGGTAGGTGGGTTTCCCAAGACAACAAAATAACAAATATCTATCAGCCCTTTGGCCCAGTTAGCCACCTGGTTATGATATCACTGGCTTCTGGCTCAGCTGCTGAGCCAGTGAAGCAGTTAAAGCAGGAGAAGACTAGGTGGCCGGTGGCCATCAACGGAAGGACCAAATCTCCACAGTGGGCTTCCTGTTTCAATATGGAGCCACGTATGTTACCTGCTGGACACCATCTCTATCCTGAGCTCATAATTGCCATCGCAGGTCTAGAATGCGGCGCGCAGGTACACACTATATGAAACAGTCTCTGATTAACCCTTCTCGATAACTTGCTGACATGGGAGTCTGGATAATCCTGTACATTTACTTTGCAGATTAGAAAACTCACTCAAAAACACACGGGAGTTGACCCAGAGACACACAACTGGTTAACAACAAAGTCATATTCACAACCAGCGTCTGGACCAAGAGCACGGTGCCCCACAGAACTGTGCCCATCGAGCAGTCAATATCTCCTGGACTCTCAAAAGATCTGAGCTGATACCCACCCCCCCACCCCCACATCCTTGCAGCCCCAAAAGGTTGTATTTCACAGGATGGCACCGGATCTGCAGCTCGCGGAGAGGGACATATCTGATCAGAGAACACAGGGCAGAACAAGGGGGAGGAGGGGAGAATGGAGCACACCCTGGCCCAATACACCTTGAGGATGATGTTCCCAATCAGAGAAGCCAATCCACAGAGAAGACCACATGGGCAGCCCCACGATGAGAAACGTCCCTCAAAGACCCATAGCCTTAGAGGGGACAACACTGGATACACAGTGTGGGAACTGCGCCCGAACTGATCCTGCCACTTCGATGCATGACATTAAGAGAGTGCAGCGGAAGAGTAAGAAAACGGAACATCAAAGTCCCCGGGGAATGCCAAAGGTGGACTTTGTGGTCAGGGTTCGGTGCCCCCACAGACTGGACTGGAAAACACTCCTAAAGTTCACCACACAGTCCTTGTACTTTTCTTTCTGGTTAGTGTTGTTTTCTTTTAGTGTCATTGGATTTGGGTTGGGTTTTGTTTTCATTTTTGTTTGTTTTTTTTCTTTTTGCTGCTTGGTTTAGCTCAGTCTTGTTTTGTGCATGTTATTACCTTTACAGGTCTGTCTAATTAAGAGAGGCTGGATGAACAATCTGGAGGAGTAAACATGTGACCGGCCCTTTCCATTGGGCATGGGAGTGAGCACGGTGGGGGGAAAGGAAGTGGTGTAAAGAAACCCAGAGACGAGGGTACAACAAGTGATGGAAAACGGTAGTGAGGGGGATGTAGGAGGCCTGGTAGGGCGTGATCAAAGGTAATGTAACCAAGAGGAATTACTGAAACCCAAAGGAAGACTGAGCATGTCAGTGGGCACAAGAGGAAAATCAAAGAGTATAGAAGAGTGAGCTGGGAAGCAAGGGCCAGTTATAGACGTCTAAATAAAGGCATGTACATATATTTACAAAGGGGCATGGGGAAATAGATCTATGTCCATATGTTTATAGATTTAGTATTAAGGTAGCAGATGGACATAGGGCCTCCGCTCAAGGACTCCCTCATTGCAATAACACTGTTCTATTAAATTGGCATTCTAAGATGCTCACCTTCCCTACACAATCACTGACCACAAAGCGGCTGCATAAGCAAATGTGGTGAAGAAAGCCGATGGTGTCCAGCTACCTAAAGATATAGCGTGTAGGGTCTTAAAGGCCTGAGGGTAAAGAAACAGCCATCTGGCTCTGAAGCAACAGAGCCCACATGGAGAAAGCATACCAGCCTGTGTGATCACAAAGTTTTAAAGGGATAAGGCAACAGGCATCATGAGAACAAAAAAATCTTATCATGGAGAATGAGAGGGGACTGCCGGGTATAGACCCAAAACCTATTTGCAGTGCACTGGACATCCCCTTACAGAAGGATCTCAGAGTGGAGATTAAAGAATACAGGGTATGAGACAGCAAAGATGAAACACAACTTTCCTCTAGTTCTTAATGCTTTCTCTTGCCCCACTATCATGATCCCAGTTCTACCATACTAATCTGGCCAAACTAGAGAAGGTATTCTAGTACCGATAGGAATTTCAAACACGGGGGATCCAGAGTGGATGGGCCCTTTACCAGTGTTATGAGTGGAGATACTGGGAGGGTGGAGGAAGGGCAGGATGGAAAGTGGGAACCGATTACAAGGATCTTCATTGACCTCAAAAGAAAGGTGGGTGAAAATATGACAAAAGAATTAGTACATTTCCAAGGATTGATGAGGGATGGGTGGCGGGCATTGAGGGGGAGAAAATGAGGAGCTGAGGACAGGGGCTTGGGTGGAGAGTGGATATTTTGTGAATAAGGAGGGCAATTAATGTACAGATGGGCTTCAAACAGATGATGTATTTATGGATTGTGGTTAGTGTTGTAGGAGCCACTAATGAAAAGATCATAAAAGAAACAAAAATAATCTTGGCAGAGGGCTCATGCAAGGATGATCTCAGGCTGGATTAGACCAGTCAAAACAGCTACTGGAGTCGCCTCACCCTGTGTCTATTATTGAGTCAGCCATGATTCTTAGGACCCACAGCCCCAGCAGCTGGCCAGAGAGGGAGGTGGATCTCTGAGGCCATTCCACAGGGGGAATGGTCCTCTGTCTTGCAGGGCCCACCCTCCTTTGTAAGCATGCTGCCTGGGGCAAGGCTTTCATGGAGTCCACACCATGGGAGCTCTACTACTCATGGGGGATTGGCAGGAAGCCTCTGCTCATGCGCACACACCACCAACTAGCTGGAGGATCTCCGTGAACAAAGCCTGAGGCAGACAACAAGCCCACTAACTGATGCTGTAAGAGATACAATCAGCATCCAGAAATCTGCAACTGGGAGTAAGAGGCAGCATACCTTGGTCCCAGCCCCTCCCACTCTAATCTACAAGGAGTGACATTGCAAAGCAGAGGGTTTTCATAAAGCACTTCCAGGACTGTGGAATGAGCAGCCTCGTTTGTGGACATGGATACTCTGTGATCCAGACGTACTACCTCCTCCCTTACAGTCAGCTGAGACAAAAACCCTTGCAAGCAGAAAGCCATGCATCTGAACAGTATCCACCAGCCACTCATGTGCAGCACAGCTGCCTCCAAAGAGCCTTCCTGAGTGAGAGAGAAATCATGCAGAAGCCTGGTCTGCACTCAAGAGAGTTTTATGAGCGTTAGGGAGGCGTGGTGGGCAAGTCTGGCCGACCCCAGTGGCTGAATTGAATTTACATGGCCTAGATTGGTCAATCCAGGTACAGGAACCACCCAGGTGACCTCCCCTTCATGGCCAGAAATCTGGACCTCTGAGCATGCACAGGGTGCCTCTCCTAACTGGGCTCTTATCTTGGCCCTATGGGCATGCATAACGGATGCCCCAGTCCCTAGCATAGCTACCAAACATTTGCCCCCCTGAAGAGATATGGACCCAAATCTTTGGGGTACTGGGCGACGACATCTCTAGCTGCTTCCTGCTGGCAAAAGGGGCGAGGTTGGGCTTTGGGTCCATACCCTTCCTACACTGCTGGGAGGGGTTGTCCATTGAGGGCAACTTTATCCAGGATGGATAAGGTTGAGGTGGTCCAGGAGATGGTAGTCGTGGACCTGGCACACTTGGTTCAGAAGCTTTAATCACCCGATAACTTCTGAGAAAAACAAACGGTCTAAAAGGTGAACAGTTTGACTACGACAAGGCTAAGCTTGTGAGGTGGCAGTGGCCTTGAAATTAGGTGAGTGTCACAGGAAACAAAAATAATCTTAGGATTACCAGACATGTGTGTTTGTTCATTGGAAGTACAGGAAGAGGGATAAAAGCATTCACACTTTCCCCTAGGAGGGCACAGGTTTGGGCACTACTAGGTGCAGTCGGATCACTGATTCATTTATGATGCTAAGGTCTTGGACCCGCTGATAAGACCCATCCTTCTTTTTAACCCTATAACGCTTCAATTTTAATTTTGGGAAAAAATTTTCTTTTTGTTGTGGACTTTCATAGTTATAAATATATATATATGTATTAATATATACATTTTTTAATGTTATGAAAACATCATGCTTCGCGTTATAGAGTTAAATGGAAATAATGGGCTAGTGCAGGACGAGTCAAATGTGACCAAAATAGAGTAACTGCCTAAGCCATTTTGAATTTTCTTGGGTTCAATTGGAGTAAAGGCTTGTAAATTACCCGGGGTCCAAATTCCCATGGTGCCTCCTACAACGGGTAGAATGTTCAGGGATGTTTCAGGGCTGGGAGATTAATAACCCCTAAGTCCAGGATACCTTAGGGCAGGGGTCCTTAAACTGTTTACCCAGGGGGCCAGTTCACTATCCCTCAGGCCTTTTGAAGGAAAGACTATAGTTTAAAAAATCAAATATTACGAACAAATTCATGTGCACACTGCACATCTTAATTTGAAGTTCAAAAAAAAAATAAATGGGGCACATACACCCGGCAGAAAGGATCAACGTCCTTGGCTGTCTGCATGTGGCCCACAGGTTGTAGTTTGAGGACCCCTGCTCTCGGCATTCACCAAGAGGATGTGGTTTCAACCCAAAAGCTTGGAGACTCTACAATTTGTTTAAAAGTGATGGGGCAGAAGGAGTCCCTGATTGACCCACGCAAGACTAGTTTTCCCATCCCCTATTACTAAGAGTTCATAGTTATGGTTAAAGGGAACCAGGATATCCCGATCTGATCCCGTTACTTCAAGTGTGGGCTGACATTGCCACTAAGAAGCCTGCAAATATAAAAGACTTACTCCCTCCCGCAAAGAAAGGGCCCTTGTTTCCAAGGTTTCAGGAAACATGGAAGGACCGGAAAAACAAACGGTCCAAGTTTCCAAAACCACATAGGTGAAGGCCATCCCTCCCCATCACCCTCCCCCACCCCTCCCCTCCCTCCCCCCTCCCCTCCCCCATCACTCCCCCACCCCTCCCCTCCCCTGCCCTCCCCATCACTCTCCCCTAATCGGCTTTATCCCATTTTGCAGGAGAACTCTGGGAGTGGGAGAGCTGGCTTCAAACCCTTTCTTTCAACCCCCGCCCTATAAGGTTTCTAGGGTCCAGAAATAGAAAACTTCTAACAGGCCCTTATTGAGTCACTCCCTCCCCCACCGGCCCCCCAATCTCACCCCCACCCTTAACAAGCAGCCCCCCACACACACTAGTACTGGTATGACTTCCATACTCATCAGCCCACCTGGAATGCTTGCCAACAACTTCTCCAGGTGCTGTTCACAACGGAGGAGGGCAGCCCTTCCAGACAGAGGCCCAGTAAGCAGTCAGTGAACCTGATGGTCAGCGAGCGGGCACTCCCCACAGGAGAGAAACTCTTTTGGCCACTACACCAACAATGTGGGATCTCAATTCCTAGCAAGCCCCAGAGGGCTTTACCAGGTATCACCCGTTGCTCTTACATGACCCTCTGCGGAAGAGCTAGGAAACCTATAAATTTATCTAAGGTCAGTGAGAATTTTCAGGCTAAGAGAATGTCCGCCTGCCTTTCTAGAGTGGCTGATGGAAGCCTACAGGCTTTATACCCCTAACAGCCCGGAGGCCCCGAGAACAGGAGGGCAATAAATATTGCCTTTATGACTCAGCCAGTCTGCCTCAGACCTGAAAAAGAAGTGGGAAGGGTTCAAGGAAAAAATCTTAGTGATTTGATACAAGTGGTTCATTGAGTATATAACAACCGAGATGACCCTAGCACGACAGAGACAAAGAAACTAGCTAAAATACTAGGAATTGCCATGAGAGACCCCAGAGACTCAGGAAAAGGAGAGCATGGCCCACTCACGGAGAGACTAACCTGTGGGCACTGCCAAGCCATGGGGAAGGATCAATGTGCCTACTGCAGGAAAGAAGGACACTGGAAAAATCAGTGCCTTGAAAACCCCAGGAGAGGTCCACGACCCTCCACAAGAGTGGACGGGCCTCATCTGCAACGAGAAAGACCCAAGCAAGAGACAATAAGGCTTGAAGAGCTGCATGAAGGGGTCAGGGCTCTGTTTCACTTCGCCGCCAAAACCCAGGCTAACACTCCATATAGGCCAGGCAGTAAATTTCTTGGTGGACACAGGGGCCACCTTCTCAGGTTCAGAAAGGAATACGGGCACATTTACAAAAAGAAAGATGTGTATTACTGTGAGCCTATGATTCCTTCCACAGATAACTCACACCAGAAGGGTTGCATGGAGGTTAGGTGGGCTTCCCAAGACAACAAGATAACAAATATCTATCTGCCCTTTCTCCCAGTTAGCCACCAGGTTATGATGGCACTGGCTCCTGGCTCAGCTGCTGAGTCAGTGAAGCAGTTATAGCAGGAGAAGACTAGGTGGCCGGTGGCCATCAACGGAAGGACCAAATCTCCACAGTGGGCTTCCTGTTTCAATATGGAGCCACGTCTGTCACCTACTGGACACCATCTCTATTCTGAGCTCATAATTGCCACCCCAGGTCTCAAATGCAGCGCGCAGATACACACTATATGAAACAGTCTCTGATTAACCCCTCTCAATAACTTGCTGACATGGGCTTCTGGATAATCCAGTACATTTACTTTCCAGATCAGAAAACTCACTCAAAAACACACAGGAGTTGACCCAGAGACAAAAACTGGTTAACAACAAAGTCATATTCACAACCAGCGTCTGGACCAAGAGCACGGTGCCCCACAGAACTGTGCCCATCGAGAAGTCAATATCTCCTGGACTCTCAAAAGATCTGAGCTGATGCCCCCCCTCCCACCTCCTTGCAGCCCCCAAAGATTGTATTTCACAGGATGGCACCGGAGCTGCAGCTCGCGGAGAGGGACATATCTGATCAGAGAACACAGAGCAGAACAAGGGGGAGGAGGGGAGAATGGAGCACATCCTGGCCCACTATACCTTGAGGATGATGTTCCCAATCAGAGAAGCCAGTCCACAGGAAAGACCACATGGGCAGCCCCACGATGAGAAACGTCCCTCAAAGACCCATTGCCCTAGAGGGGATAACACTGGAGACACAGTGTGGGAACTGCGCCCGAACTGATCTTGCTACATCGAGGCATGACACTAAGGGAGTGCAGCGGAAGAGCTAGAAAACGGAGCATCAAAGTTCCCGGGGAATGCCAAAGGTGGACTTTGTGGTCAGGGCTCGGTGCCCCAACAGACTGGACTGGAAAACACTCCTAAAGTTCACCACACAGTCCTTGTACTAACTATGAGCTTTTCTTTCTTGGTTAGTTTTGTTTTCTTTTAGTGTCATTGGATTTTTGTTGTCTTGGTTTTTTTGGGTTGCTTGTCTTGGTTTTGTGCATGTTATTACCTTTTCTGGTCTGTCTAAATTAGATAGGCTGGATGTCCAATCTGAAGGACAAAACCCAGGACCAACACTTCTGGGGTGTGGGGCATGGGAAAGAGGGAGGTGGGCGTAAAGGAAGCGGTGTTAAGAAACCCAGAAACAAGAGAACAGGAAGTCATGCATATCCGTGGTGAGGTAGATGTAGGAGGCCTGGTAGGGTGGGATCAAGGGTAATGGAACCAAGAAGAATTACTGAAACCCAAAGGAAGACTGAGCATAGCAGTGGGCACAAGAGGAAAATGAAAGGGAAATAGAAGAGCAAGCGAGGAAGCAAGGGCCTGTTATAGAGGTCTTTAAAAAAGTATGTCCATATGTAAATATATTCATATATGAGCATGGGGAAATAGACCTACGTCCATATATTTATAGGTTTCGTATTAAGGTAGCAGATGGACTCTGGGCCTCCACTCAAATACTCCCTCATTGCAAGAATACTTTGTTCTATTAAACTGGCATTCTATGGTGCTCACCTTCCCCACAGGTACACTGAAGACAAAGCTGATGGTGCCCAGCTGTCAAAAGATATAGCGTCTGAGGTCTTAAAAGCTTGAATGTAAACAAGCGGCCACCTAGCTCAGAAGCAACAAAGCCCACATGGAATAATCACACCAGCCTATGAGATCACGAGGTTTCGAAGGGATCAGGTGTCAGGCATCATCAGAACAAAAACATCTTATTGGGAATGAGAAGAGTGCTTGGTAGAGACCCAAAGCCCATTTCCAGACCACTGGACAATACCTTACAGAAGGGTCTCAGAGAGGAGATGAGCCAAGACTAGGTACGAGATAGCAATGATGAAACACAACTTTCCTCCAGTTGCTAAATGCTTTCTCTCCCCCCATTATCATGACCCCAATTCTACCTTACAAATCTGGCTAGACCAGAGAATGTACACTGGTACAGATAGCAACTGGAAACACAGGGAATCCAGGGTGGATGAGTCCTTTAGGACCAGTATTATGAGTGAAGACACTGAGAGGGTAAGCGGGAGGGCAGTTTGGAAACGGGGAACTGATTACAAGGATGTACATTTTACTTCAACAGAAAAGTGGGTGAAGGGGGATATCAGACAGTGCAAGATATGACAAAAATTAGTAAATTACCAAGGATTGATGAGCGAGGGATAGCGCACATGGGGGGTGGGGATGGGAATGAGGAGCTGAGGCCATGGGCTTGGGTGGAGAGTGGATATTTTGAGAATGAGGGAAATGAATGTACAAATGTGCTTTACACAACTGATGTATGCATAGAATGTGTTTAGTGTTGTATGAGCCCCTAATAAAACGTTAAAAAAAAAAGATCTGGGCAGAGGACTCATTCAAGGATCATCTCAGGCTGGATTAGACCCTTCTAAGTAGAAAGTCCTGCATCTGAACAGTATCCACCAGCCATTCATGTCCAGTTCTGCTGCCTCCAAAGAGCCTTCCTGGGTTTGTCAGATCTCTCTGGGGACAGACAGACCTCGGTCCTCTGCTCTGTGTGAGAAAGAATGCATGTAGAAGCCTGATTGTCATCCAAGTGGGTTTTATGAGCATTAGGGAGGCATGGTGGGCAACCCTGGTCAACCCCAGCAGCTGAATTTAATTTACATGGCATTGGTGGGTCAATCAAGTTGCAGCACTCACCCAGGTGTACCTCCTCTTCCTGGCCGGAAACCTGAACCTCTGAGCACGCACAGTGTGCCACTCCTTCTTGGGCTGCTACCTTGGCCCTCTGGGCATGCATAATGGACACCCCAGTCCCTAGGATAGCTACCTAACATTTGCCCCCTGAAGACGTATGGACCCAAATCTTTGGGGTACTGGGCGACGACATCTCTAAGTACTTCCTGCTGCAAAAGGGGCAAATGGGGCTCAGAAGGGATTGTCCACTCAGGTCCCAGGATGGATAAAGTTGAGGTTGTTCAGGAAATCGTGGTCCTGCAGCTGGCACACTTGGTTTGGAGGCCTTGGTAACCTGAGAACTTCTGGAAAAACAAACAAAAAGACAAAAGGTTGAAGAGTTTAAGTGAGACAAGACTAAGATTCGGAGGAGGTAGTTCCCTTCAAGTTAGGTGAGTGTCACAAAAAATAAGTATACTTAGGATTATCAGGCATGTGTTTGTTCACTCTAAGTACAGGAACGGGGATTAAAGCATTCACAATTTCCCTAGGAGGGCACAGGGTTTGGGCACTACTAGGTGCAGTGGGATCACTGCTTCATTTATGATCCTAAGGTCTTACACCTGCTGATAAGACCCATCCTTTTTTAACCGTATAATGGCTCAATTTTCAATTTGGGGGAAATGTTTTTGTTTTTATTCTTTATTTTCAAAGTTATCTATCTATTTATCTGTCTGTTTATCTATCTATCTATTAATATATACATTTCTTTATATGTTATGGAAATATGCTCAGCGTTATAGAGTTAAATGGTAATATTGGGGTACTACAGGGGGAGTCAACAGTAATCAAAAGTAGAGTAACTGCCTAAGTCATTTTTAATTTTCTTGGCTTCAATTTGAATAAAAGGCTGGTAAATTACCCAGGGACCAAATTTCCCTGGTGCCTCTACTATGGGTAGAATGATCAGGGGTGTGTCAGGGCTGCGAGAATAGTAACCCCTAAGTCCAGGATCCCTTAGGGCAGGGGTCCTCAAACTGTTTACCTAGGGGGCCAGTTCTGTCCCTCAGATCATTGGAGGGTCAGACTATAGTTTTTTAAAAACCTATGAACAAGTTCCTATGCACACTGCACGAGCCGGCTGCTAAGCAGGACAGGCAGAGGCAGCAAAAACACCCTGAGGGTGGAATAAATGTCGTCAGGCCACATGTGCCCCACGGGCCACAGTTTGAGGACGCCTGCCTTAGGGGTTCCTGTGTGCACTGGGGATGAAGGTCTCTACTGCTCCTCAAAAGGAGAAATGCTCTAACTTCTGGCATCTCCACCCATTTCCCATCACTCTACAGAACTGTTCCAGGTGAATCAGGGTTGGAAGGAAAAGTGTGCCATTCTCTGGCCACCATTCTCCTTTCTCAAATAAAGTTGCATAGTGTATCAGCTTTTGTTTGTCTAGCCTTTGTGTCAACTCTATCCCAATTGGACAGGATTCATGCAAGGGGGCAATTCCTGAGTATGAAGCTGCTAAGTCCCATCTGGAAAGCACAAAACAAGGCTATTTAGAGCTTGCTGCCTCAAGGTCAATAACCCCGCTTCAGAGCAGACCCCTGGTGTGCTATTAAACTGATGCCTCTGACAGGTGCCCCCACCATAGACAAAGGGTCAAAGAGCAGTCACTGTGGGCGACTTTAGGTCCAACCATTTTCTAGACAATAAGCTAGGAGGACCACTGCTTGGGATGGCCCCACAGCCTTCCAAGATGCCTGCTGGCAGGAGCAGACTCTCAAATCTCTGAAGGGAAGGGGCATCTGGCAGCTCAGGGAACCTTTAGGAAAATTGGAATTTCTGGCTGGAACATCATGGCAGCTGAGCTATATTAAGAGCTGTCCCCAAAAGTGCGTGAAGAAACACCACTGAAAGCCTAAAAGTAAGGGTTACCCAGGCTAGGCCTCCGAAGGCCTTTGTCTTAAGACTGAGCAACGGAAAACCAGCCAGTAACAAGGAACAAACCTACACTGGTAGAACACTAACCCTAGAACACCTGAAGTTTTCAATGCAGGAAATAATATTTTTTTGTTTTTATTCTTTACTTTCATTGTTATCAATATATATGACAACCAAAGTATATTTTAAAAGTACAAATTTTCAAAAATATAACCAAATTGTCATATTTATAATATATAATTTTGGTGCCAGATACATTTTAATTAAATGTTACAAAAAAGTCCTGCTCAGTGTTATAGGGCTCAAGCAGCTTGTTTTAAAAACCAGGAGAAAGGCAAAGGGAACGGAGGGTAAAAGGGAAACATTTGGCTGCCGGGACAAGGCAGGGCTATCTCCCAGGCCTAAATCAACCAGCTCCCGAGGCAGTGCCCTTCCACGTGTTTGGACTGGTGGGCACCATTTTGGCCAGGGTCATAGGCCCTGTTTCCCCATGGCGGCTATGTAGGTTCTCTGGGAAAACCATAAAGAGCCTTGATAATGGTGAAGCCATTCTGAACTGACAGAAGCCACCATGAAAGGTAAATAAAGTAGCTATGAACTGTCAATGAACTAGCTGATATTGGGGTGGTAGGCCGTGCAGACGTAGCCCAAGGGAATGTCCCAAAGGAAATGGATGTTCAGAAGGCTTTTGAGAACAAGAGCAGTTTTTGTTCAACTAAGAATGGCTAACCGCAACACCCCACTTCTCTACTCTGCCTGCTTGCACACCTGCACATTGCACAAGTATAAAAACCTTTGGAAAATTCAACTGGGGGCTGCTCAGTCTCCTCTCAAGAGGGCTGACAGACCCTGTGCAGAAAATAAAACTTTTTCTGTTGAACTTGCCGGTGGTCGGAGATGCTTTCTTTCTGGGAATGGACAGTAGCTACAACATTTCGAGGTGCACCGAGATCCGAGTGCCACTGTCGGAGCCTGCTTAGAAAGGGGAACCAGGACATCCTGATCTGATCCCTTAAATTCATGTGTGGATTGACATTGCCACTAAGAAGCCAACATATATAAAAGACTTACTTCCTCCCCCAACATAAAGAGTTCTTGTTTCCAAGATTTCAGTAAACATGGCAGGACCGGAAAAACAACCTGTCCAAGTTCCTAAAACCACCAAGGTGGAGGCTGTCCCTGTCCCTCCCCCCTCCCTTCCCCCTTTCCCTACCTGTCTGATTTATCCCATTTTGCAAGAGGACTCTGGGAGCAGGAGAGCTGGCTTCCGACCCTTGGTGCCGCTGCCACCCTATCAGGTTCCCAAGGGGCCGGAGAGAGGAATACTCACAGCCTCTTTTTGAGCCCCCCCACCCCACAACAAATACACTAGGGCAGGCATGTCTTAACAACCCCCAGAGAAAGATCACTCAGCAGCAGCCATTCTCCCCTTAAGGCAAGCAGCCCCGAAACCTGGGAAGACTCCCGAATCCCTTTTTCAGTATATGTTCCCTTTTGTTCCAGGGGTTTGTATAATTGGAACCAACAAAACCCCTTTTTTCTGACAAACCATAAGGTCTGATTTCTTTGCTAGATATGGTTTTCCATACTCATCAGCCCACCTGAGGTGATTTCCTGCAACTTCTCCAGGTGCTGTTCATATCAGAGGAATGGGACCCCTTCCAGAGAGGCCCAGAAGGCAGTCAATGGACCTAATGGTCAGCCAGCGGGCACTCCCCACTTGAGAGAAATTTTTTTCCCCACTGCACAACCAATGTGGGATCCAAACTCCTAGCAAGGCCCAGAGGGCTTAAGCAGATATCACCAGTTGCTCTTGCAGGGCCTCCGCTTAACCACTAGGAAGCCTATAAATTTATCTAAGGTCAGTGAGAATTCTCAGGCTCCTACAAGAGAATGTCCGCCTGCCTTTTTAGAGTGGCTGATGGACGCCTACGGGCTTTATACCCCTATTGACCTGAAAGCCCCCTGAGAACAGGAGGGAAGTAAGTATTGCCTGTATTATTCAGTCAGTCTGCCTCAGACATGAAAAAGAAGTGGGAAGGGTTTGAAGGGAAAAATCCTAGTGATTTGGTAGAAGTGGCTCATTGAGTGTATAACAACAGAGACAAAGAAACTAGCTAAAATACTAGTAATTGCCATGAGAGACCCCAGAGGCTCAGGAAAAGGAGAGCATGGCCCACTCACGGAGAGACTAACCTGTGGGCACCACCAAGCCCCGAAGAAGGATCAATGTGCCTACTGCAGGAAAGAAGGACATTGGAAACATCAGTCCCTTGAAAACGCCAGGAGAGGTGCACGACCCTCCACTAGAGAGGACGGGCCTCATTCACACCTAGAAAGACCCAAGCAAGAGACAATAATGCTTGAAGAAGCTGAATGAAGGTGTCAGGGCTGTTTCACTTGGCCTCCAGGATCCCACGCTAACACTCCAAAAAGGGGGCCAGCCAGTAAATTTCTTGGTGGACACAGGGGCCACCTTCTTGGTTTTGGAAAAGACTACAGGTGCATTGTCAAAAGGAAAGATTTTAATTACAGGTGCCACATGGCAGACCCAAGCATACCCATGGACAACGGCCAGAATAACAGATTTAGCACAAGAGACAGTTCCACACTCCTTCCTGGTAATGCCTCAGGGCCCCTTTCCCCTAATTGGTCGGGATTTATTACGATAAATGGTGGCCATGATTACTTTCTCATCTGCTGCAACCACCTTAACCCTTGAACTTGAAAAGGCAAAGGTTTTGCTCACCGCTCCACTGCCAGAGGGATATGTGTTTTATCAAAGAGCAGAAGAAACCTCCTCAAAGGAACTTCTTGATAAATGGCTAAAAGATATTCCTTTTGTTTGGGCAGAGAACAACCTGCCAGACCTTGCTGAACATCAGGTGCCTGCGGTCGTACAACTTCTGAGCTCAGCCACACTGGTGAGTGTCAAGCAAAACCCTACTCCCTGGAAAGCACAGGTGGGTATTGCTGTTCACATATGCAGACTAAAGAGGACAGGCATTTTGGTGCCCTGCAAGTCCACATGGAACGCTCCCCTGCTGCCCATGCCGAAACCGGGAACTGAGGACTTCCAAATGGTGCAGGATCTCGGAGAGGTAAATGCGAGGGTAGAAACTGTCCACTCCACGGTACCAAACTCCGAGACCCTCCTGAGTACTATCCCATCAAACTGAATTTGTTATACTGTTTTGGACTTAAAGGATGCTTTGTTCTCCATACCCTTGTCCTCTGTACGTCAACCCAATGAAGACTTACAGGAATACAAGGAGGAACACCCCCAAACCCCCTTGCTCCAGTATGAAGATAACCTCCTCCTGGCCTCCGAAACCCTGGAGGAATGCCCAAGTGCTACCGAGGACCTGTTAATAGTCCTTGGCCAATTGGGGTCCAGGGAATCTGCAAGAGAGGCTCAACTGTGTGTCAATAAAGCTGTATACCTAGGCTACCAACTGGAGGAGGGAAAACAGACCTTGTCCCCCAGCCGCACTGAGGTGATCCTCAAAATCCCAGTCCCTGAGACTAAGAGGCAGGTGTGAGAGTTTCTAGGATTTGTGGGGTACTGTCCATTGTGGAATTTGGGATTTGAGGGATTAGCCAAACTCCTATATGCAAGTACTGGGGAAAGGAAAAAACTTCAATGGACTGAAGTAGAACAGCAAGCGTTTGAATCCTTAAAAACGTCGTTCATATGGGCACCCTCTCTTCCCCTTCCAGACATAGAAAATCCCTTCCAATTGTCTATGAGGCCAGGGGCACAGCAAAAGGAATGCTAACTCAGAACTTGCAGCCATGAAAGAGACCTGTGGCCGATCTTTCAATCACACTAGACTCTGTAACTGCAGGATGGCCGAGCTGCATGCGAGCTGAGGCTGCCACGGCCATCCTAGTTATAGAAGCTAGGAAGCTTACACTGGGGCAGGATATTGCTGGGGTAGGGGGACCTATGGTTGAGCCCCTCCTAACAAGTCCCCTGGACCGGTGGATCTCGAATGCCAGGATTATACCACAAATCCCCAAGGTAATGGCCATGACCATGCCATCCCAAGTGTTACTGCCACAACCTACATACTCGGAAAATGATCTAAAGGTAAGCCAAGAGCTGGGCTGCCAAAGAAACTCGGAGCATCCAGGTGGCTGCTCCATCCTGATGGAAGAAGATTCATGCCAGAAGCTCTGGGAGAGATCTGATTCAAGGACTACATGAAGGTATGCACTCAGGATCCTCTAAATGGTCTCAGTTGCTCCTCAGGTACTTTTACATACCCAGGCTTGGACACTGGGTGGCAGATGACACCACTGTTGCTTGCACTGTGCTCGCTCGGGGAAACATCCCTAGAAAAGAAAAGGAGCAACCCCAACCACAAGCTCGAGGTAGTACTCCTGGAGAATTCTGGGAGGTGGACTTTATGGATATCAAACTTAGAAAGTATGGCTACGGGTATTTGCTGGTGCTAGTGGACACCTATTTTGGATGGGTGGGAGCCTTCCCAACGAAGAAGGACACTTCTGCCACTGGGTGTAAATTATTAGTAACTAAAATTGTCCCTAGATTTGGCTTCCCACCACCTTGGGGTCCAACAATGGCCCAGTATTCATTGCTCAAATTACTAAAGTATTAGCAATGCTTCTAAATATTAACTGGAAGCTCTACTGGGCTTATAGGCCCCAAAGTTCAAGGCAAGTAGAAAGAATAAACAGAACCCTAAAGGAATTGTTAGTTAAGTTGCATTTAGAAACTGGCGAGAACTGGATTGATCCTTTCTTTACCTTTTGCCCTACTTCGAGTCCGATGCACTCCCTATGTGAAAAGCACGACCCCGTTTGAATTTAAGTTTGGCAGACCTTCCCCAATCCTCCCAAGACTGAAGGAAGTAGAAGTAATGGAAGTCACTACTTGTTCCTTCATGAAGTGCCTGCAGGCTGTCCAGCAGGTGAGACAAATCATCTGCTCCGACACCTTCATTTTGGGCCCAACCAAGGGAAAGGTGAAGAGGCAGCCCACAACTTGCAACCTGGAGACTGAACGTGGGTAAAGAAGCACTGACCCGAGACCTTAGAACCTAGGGGGACTGGCCCATACTAGGTGATACTTATAACACCAACTGCTATTAAAGTAGTGGGGAAGGGGCCGTGGATTCATCAGTCACAAGTCAAAAAAAGCCCTCCCTGAGCATATCCTGAAAAGATGAACACTCAGAAAGACAGAAAAACCCTCAAAATTAAGGCTTTACAGAACTTAATTGTTTTTGTCTGAGCATTGCTGACAGCACCCGCCATTTCGCCCAACCACAAACACATCTGTGGACTGCTACTCGAACCTCCAACAGTGAATATGTAACTTCTTACACTGGGTCTGACCCCCGTTTCCGCTTTGATTTGTTTGATTTGCTAGGAAAGAGCTGGCATTCCGGATCCTTTAAAGGTAAAGGGCACAATGGGGCCCATAACCGGAATCCCGTCCTATGGGTGCGGAATACCCTCTATAGAAAGAAGGCTCCAAACACACCATTTCTATAGATGCCCGGCTCATGGGCTCCCTAACTGCCAAGGGGAGGGACATTGCCATTGTGCAGCTTAGGGTTGTGAAACTATCATCTTCAGGGTGGAAACTTGTTAAAGACGACCCTATTGTTTTTACAAGAATGGGACTCAAGTCGGAGGGGTTTGATCCCACCACGTGTATGGTTTCCAAATGTAACCCAATAAGAACTGGATTCAAGCCTTATTGGGTTCACTGGGAACACATGGGGAATTCAGTATTATGTAAATGATAGAGATCCCGGGACAACCTTTACTATGCAGCAAAGTAAAATATGGCAACTTCCTGTCCATAAATAGGCCCAAACCTGGTGATAAATCCTGAAGAGCCACAGCTGGGTGTCATTAAGATTCCTTTGCCGCACCCTCCAGACTCTTCAGTAACTTTCCCGTTCACTGCCAGCCCAACTCAAAGGGCCCTTCCCATTCAGGAGCCACCTCAAGGTTCTGTGTTTGATACTCTGGATGCTGTATTCCAATTTATGAACTCAAATCCTAACCTCGCAACTGATTGTTGGCTTTGTCTGAACCCTGCTCCCCCTTACTCGGTAGGCACAGCTATAAATAGCACTATTGGTGCAGAGCGTAATCCAATTAGAAATGTTAGTAAGAAGGATTACACGAAGCAGCAGTCTGTAGGTGAGGTTAGAGTGGACTCAACTCTAGCTCACTTTAAAAGATTACCAAGGGCGAAGACTGTTTTTATTCATCTAATTATCCCTTTAATATATCAAAATATCAAGATTTTTGCCTTCAAGCTGTTCCTATTGAACCAAATGGTGATCCTTATTTGTTATCTGCCCCAACGGGTACTTGCTTTACTTGTTCCACAGGACTAGCACCCTGTCTCCTTTCCCCAGTATTAGCAGCAGACCCGGGTATTTGTGTCCTAGTGCATGTTATTCCTCAAGTGTACCTGTGTTCTGGTGAAGGAGGTAGGGATAACTTTGGAATTTCTGGATGAGCTAAAAGAGCCCCAATGTCAGTCCCACTGTTAACGGGGCTTGGGATTATGGGATTAGCTGCAGTCGGGTCAGTTGCTTTAATACAAGGAAACTTAAACTATCAGACTCTTAGTCAGCAAATTGCTTTAGATTTACAGGGATAAAAATACCATGTTTCCCATTTAGAAAGATCCTTAGACTCCCTTGTAGAAGTGTGTTGCCAAACTGCCGAGGGCTTGACTTGCTCCTTTTGAAACAAGGAGTGTTGTGCATGGCATTAGGAGAAACTTGTTTTATGCAAACCATTCAGGAATCATTAAAGATAGTTTAGCCCTGGTTAGGAAAAGATTAGAGGAAAGAGTCAAGAAAAGAAATGAAGAAACCAATTGGTTTGAAAAGCTACTTAATTGGGCAACCTGGCGAACCACCCTAGTAACGCCCCTAGCCGGATCCCTAATCCTCCTCCTGCTAAACCTCACGTTTGGACCAATAATAACCAATAAGCTAGTGGCAGTCCTCAAACAGAAAGTACAAACCATAAAACTCTTAGTGCTGAGCCCACCATACACTGGGCTGGCTACCGCAGATTCAATGATTTGAACTCGGCTAAGAAGAGGAGGGAATGTAGCAGCTCTGGGCAAAGCTTAAACAGCCTTGACAAGAGAAGTCATTTTGAGCTGATAGAAGCCATTATGAACAGTAAATAAACTAGCTATGAACTGTCAACGAACTAGCTGATATTGGGGAGGTAGGCTGTGCAGACGTAGCCTAAGGGAATGTACAGAAGGAAAGACCAGAGCAGGTAATGTTCAACTAAGAATGGCTAACTGCAACACACTGCTTCTCTACCTGCTTGCATACCTGCAAAAGTATAAAAACCTTTGGAAAATTAGACTGGGGGCCACTCAGTCTCCTCTCAAGAGAGCTGACAGTCTCTGCGCAGAAAATAAAACTTGTTCTGTTGAACTTGCCCGCGGTCTGGGTGGCTTTCTTTCTGGGAAGAGACAGTAGCTACAACAGACACAGGTGGCGCCATTCTGCCTGGGAGTGGAGTCATGTGGCTGGGAAAATGGAAGCCGCAGATTGTGGCCTAGCCAAAAGCCAGCATGGAGCCAACCACCCAGCCAGAGACCGGCCCAAACCAACAGGGTAGATGTGGGCGCTCCCAGCCATCCTGATTGGCGGAGCCGCAGCACACCACTGTGTCCCAGTCTTGGTGCAACAGACTCCATTTTGAGGCCTGCACCTCCATCTTAGCTCTCAAGACTGACCCCTAACCGACCTCCCCTCCCCTGCTCTACCCCAAATTCCTGGAACCAGCTCGTCCCAAAGCCAGAATGTTTTCTGAATATATGGTCACTCCACCCCTCCCTCACATATAGATAAGATTAACGACCCCTCTGAAGCACCTATGTGCGCAGATCCACCCCAGCCATGATCAAAATACTCTACGGACAACCTTTTCTTTTCTCGCCTCTTCCTGCAACTGATTGCCCTCTGCTAGCTTCGTACCTTCCATACTTGTCCTTGCTCCGCAACCTTCTTAGACAACACGAAAACTCCCCCATCCCTGAACCTTCTCCGACCTCTGCTGATCACCCAAAACCAGTGCATCCTGGAAATGCTGTGTTAATTAAATCCCTAGCACCCAGACCCTTAGCACCCCGGTGGGAAGGCCCTTACACCGTAGTGCTCACTACTCCCTTGGCAGTCAAGGGTCTTGGAATAGATTCCTGGGTACATTTGTCCCGAGTCAAGGCAGCAGTGAACTCTGACCATGGCTCCCAGTGGTCTGACTCAGTCTAGTGGTCCTATGTCTCTCCGCCTCACTCGCCTCACCAAGCCAGCCAGCTAAACCTAACATAATTTCCCCTTTTGCTAGCGATTTTACTTGACTGAAAACTATACCAATTACGCCCGCACTAAGCGTTATGATTATTTGCTGGCCACCGCTGACTGCCCACCCACAGGGTGCAGAACACCCATATACTTAAATTTCACTGACTTTAAGCGGCATCAAGGAAAAGCTGATCCCATTATTTGCTACCTGTATGACCAGAAGGCAACTACCCAATGTGCAAAAAGGTGAATACAGAAAAATGTAGGGTGTCCTTGGTCTTCCTGCCAGATACTTTACCTTTCCCTTTGTCCCCAGGGATGATTCTACTACCATAAATCTAAATACACTCTCACAATCCCAGACCCCTGGGATAGCCGCTGGACACCTCTGGTTCCAGGAGCGTGGTACGCCACTCGCCGAGAGAAATTTCCAGACGCCAAACTCTATGTATGGAGGTCGCTACTCCAGGTCCAATCCACCATCCACTGTAATATTCAGATCCAAGACCTTCAACTCACTAAGCAAATTTCTAAACCTTCTGAGTCTCCCTTCTCCCAGCTTACACTGCTACAGCAGGGACTGGCCATCGCCACTTTGCTGGACTAGCCAACCTCTCCACCTGCTGCATGTGTGCAGCCCTAGAACGCCCTCCTCTGGTAGCAGTACCAGGTCCTGCCCTGTCATTTTCATCCAACGTAAAGACCACAAAACCCATAACCATCCCCAATATTCCTCTGTACATCCAACCAGAAAACACTCAAGTGCCCTTTTGCTACTCCAATCCATCGACACAGACATGTAATGTCACCCAAATCCCCTCCAAACCACTAACAGCGCCAGAAAAAAATTTTCTCTTGGTGCAACTATACACTAAGCATTTAAACATCAGTTCTACCTTACCCTTTTGTGCCTGCCCGTCACTCTGGTTCCGCAGCTCACTACATACACTCCGGCTGAGGTCCAGGACAAATACATCCAGGTATACAGTCGCCAAACTAAAAGAGCAGTTTTTCTTCCGATAGCAGTGAGAATCTCCTTAGCCTCAGCAGCAGGTGCAGTAGGACTCAGCGGCGGGACCCTTAGACCCTCTATCACCACAGCAGACAAGTTATCCACACGCTTCCAGCTGGCAGTCGATGCCTCTGCCAAATCTCTAGCCTCCCTGCAGAAACAAACAACCTCTGTTGCCCAAGTTGCCTTGCAGAGCCGCTGCACTTTAGACCTCATCACTGCTGAAAAAGGAGGAACCTGCTAATTCCTCCAGGAGGAATGCCGTTATTACATCAATAAGCTGGGAATTGTGGAAACTAGAGTCCAGACCCTCAACAAGCTAAACCGTGAGCTGCAAAACAACAGATTCAGAACAGACGGATCCTCTTCCTGGTGGAACTCTTCTCTGTACTCCTTCCTAGCCCCCATACTAGAACCCATAATTTTAGTAGTAATTTTGCTCTTAATTGCTCCTTGTCTCATTCAGCTCCTGCAAAGTTGACTCCGCGAAATCACCCGTATAGCAGTCCACCAGCAACAACAACCTCTCCACCATGTGCCAGGCCGCAACTCCCAGTACTCTGCCTGGAAAAGCCCCTCCCCTTGCTCTTCGCCCACTACCCACAGGAAGCAGTTACAGAAATGGACTAATGTCCCTTTTCCCTATAGGGTCAGTCTAAAACGTCCTGTCTTGGCACAACAGACTCCATTTTAGCTCTCAAGACTGACCCCTAACTGACCTCCCCTCCTCTGCTCAACCCCAAATTCCTGGAACCAGCTCCTCCCAAAGCCAGAAGGTTTTCTGAAGATATGGTCACTCCACGCGTCCCTGACATATGTAGGTAAGATTAACGACCTTCTCCCTTTGGAAGCACCTGTGTGCGCAGATCCACCCCCCCCCCAAGCTATGATTCTTCCCAGCTGTGCCTGCCAGCAGTGGGCATAAAAACGCCGCCAGGATTTTTTCCCTGGCGTGACTTCAATAGCTCAATACCCTGAGTTGCTGAACCCGCCACAAGTTCGCAATAAAGCCTGCTTCTAAAACTTAATTAATTGGGTCTTTGATTCTGTTTTCGAGTCCAAATAAACTTTTACACTGAGCCTCGAGAAGGCTTTGGGAGTCAAAATCCTCCCAGCCTCCAGGCAGCAGCGTCCCAGCCCCCTCCCAAATGCAGCCCGGGAAGGCAGGCACAGAGAGGCACATCAAGTCCCGCACACCAGCAAGAAACGGCGCAAAGACCAACACCAGCAAGAAATGGCGCAAAGACAGACACCAGCAAGAAACGGCGCAAAGACCGACACCAGCAAGAAACGGCGCAAAGTCCGACACCAGCAAGAAACGGCGCAAAGACCGACACCAGCAAGAAACGGCGCAAAGACCGACACCAGCAAGAAACGGCGCAAAGACCGACACCAGCAAGAAACGGCGCAAAGACCGACACCAGCAAGAAACGGCGCAAAGACCGACACCAGCAGGAAACGGCGCAAAGACTGACACCAGCAAGAAATGGCGCAAAGACCGACACAAAAGGCTGGGGCTGCGGCAATACGCTACAAGCGTCCCCAGGGGCCTCCACCGTATTGGGTGGGGCGCCACTTGGATTGGCTCACCTAGGCCAGGTGAACTCAACCCAACAATTCTCCCAAGGGTGGTGAGGTGAAAGGAGCCCAGAGGGGCCCACAACCCGTGAGACCAGCATGGGAAGGCCCACTCCTGGGCCCGGCTTACCTCATAGCTTCCAGTCACACAGCACCGCTTCTGTTCGAACATCACCGCTTCTGTTGGACCTCACCTGGGGCAGGTGTGCCTCGGTCCTCGGCTCCACGCCAGAAACAGCTCACGCCGAGGCCTGGTTTGGGATCCTCTTGAGTTTTATGAGCGGTTAGGGAGGCGTGGTCGATGACGTAGTTCGACCTCATTGGCTGTATTGTTGAATTGAATTCACCTGGCCTAGGTGAGCCAATGCAGGTACAGCGCCCACCCAGGCGTAGCTCCCCCTGCTGGCTGGAAACCTGAACTTCTGAGCATGCAGTGAGCCTCTACTTCATGAGCCAGTAGCTCAGACCTCTGAGCTTGTGTAATGGGCCTGCCAGTCCCTATGCTAGCTCCCTAACAGGTTTTCCAGCCAAAGGTCTGCCTTCTGGGGCTGTTCTACAGAAAGCACTTGGTTCCTGACCCCTACGCATTCAGGGTGGTGGATGCCCTTGCTTCCATGCTTGCTTCTATGTAATTCTGGAATGGTCCTTGTTTCACACGGTCGGCGAGGTCAGGAATTCTGGGCTGGTTGGCTACCAGGCACAAAATAAATAGCCAACGGATTGAAATCTCAACCCCTATATTGGTTTATTATGGACCACACAGACTTGTCTTCTGGAACTTCCCTCCTCAATTTCTGAACCCTTGAACTCCTTGCCACCTCTACGTGGAAAACAAGGATTCCAAACTCCGATCACCACATCTGCCTGCCCCCCCCCAGTCCCTCTGTGGTCCCCCTTGTCTTCCAGAGGTGCATTGTCAACCAGCAAAGTCGGGCCTCTCCATTTCTCAGAAGCTGCAGATTGTTACGTGACATCACCCTGTGTTTAAATGTTAGTGATTATGCTATCTAAAAAACAAATCTGAGCCAACTGGGGACAAACAAAACTCATTTCAAACACCAGCTCTGTCTCCCATAAGGTCCCGTGTACAACTGCTACAACACAACAGTGGGTCCTGCTGGGTCTCTACTATCATCTGGGAGGAAGGCTATTTATTACCGGGAATCCTACCTTGGTCCCTTGGTGTTAATTGCAGACTCACTGGGTGACGGATTGTATCTGACACGCACCATGTTTCCCGCAGCAAACACAACACTTTGTCAAACTCCGTTTGGTATTGCTCCATCCCTCCATCATTCTCCCTAATGACAAAAATAATTAACACATTCATATAAAAGCACAGGATGAGGAGAGCTTTAATTTATTCATCTAGTTCAGGGTCCTCCCTGTTATCAATATATGACAAGTTAATGTCATATATTAATTAAAAAGCAACAGTGAAGCAATTTAGGAAACTGAGGGATTGTCATGGGTCCTGGTTGTGACAGCATGTTTTGGGCATCATGGAAGATTACAGATTTGCCTTCTGTGGTATCTCATATCCATCATCCAAAAACTACCTGCTCTTAAGGGTAGAGAGAGTGAGCTTGTCTTTGAAAAAGGTGCCTGGGTCTCTTTTCCGGTTGCCGCAGCGCTAGGAACCATGAGTACCAAAGTCTCTCGCGACACCCTCTACGAGGCGGTGCGGGAAGTCCTGCACAGGAACCAGCGCAAGCGCCGGAAGTTTTTGGAGACGGTGGAGCTGCAGATCAGCCTGAAGAACTACGACCCTCAGAAGGACAAATGCTTCTCTGGCACCGTCAGGCTTAAGTCCACCCCGTGCCCCAAGTTCTCAGTGTGTGTCCTTGGGGACCAGCAGCACTGTGACAAGCGAAGGCCGTGGAGATCCCTCACATGGACATCGAGGCGCTCAAGAAGCTCAACAAGAATAAGAAGTTGGTCAGAAAGCTGGTCAAGAAGTATGATGCCTTTTTGACCTCAGAGACCCTGATCAAGCAGATTCCTCGAATTCTGGGCCCGGGCCTGAACAAGGCCGGGAAATTCCCTTCCCTGCTGACCCACAATGAGAACATGGTGGCCAAGGTCGACGAGGTGAAGTCCACCGTCAAGTTCCAGATGAAGAAGGTGCTGTGTCTGGCAGTGGCAGTTGGCCATGTGAAGATGACAGATGATGAACTCGTGTACAACATCCACTTGGCTGTCAACTTTTTGGTTTCGCTGCTGAAGAAGAATTGGCAGAATATCCGTGCTTTGTACATTAAGAGCACCGTGGGGAAACCCCAGCGCCTGTACTAAGCTACGGTTCAATAAACTTTATTGTTCCTGTTAAAAAAAAAAAGAAAGAAAGAAAAAAGTGCCTGGGTTTGGTAGCTGCTCACAGGATGGCAGGTGTAACGTATTATGAGAATTTAACAAGGCTCTGAGAAGACGGTTATTGGAAGTTCTGGCTGGAGGGCAAGGCCATGACTCCTGAAAGATTCTGGATCCAAAAGTCAAGTCAGAACTGGATGCCACAGACTTTCTCAATCCAGCCCTCTTTGCCCCTCCCCTAAGGCCAATACATTTCTTTTTTTTTTTCTTTCATTATTTATTTAATTATTTTAATCGTTTTATTGGGGCTCATAAGGCTCTTATCACAATCTGTACATACATCAATTGAGCAAAGCACCCTTATACATTCGTTGCACTCATCACTCTCATAATTCACCTTCCACTTGGGTTCGTGGAATCAGCTTGGTTTCCCTTTTTTTTTCCCCCATCCCCCTCCCTCCCCGATCCCACCCCTGGTCCCTTGATAATTTATAAATAATTATTACATCTTATCTTACACTCCCCGGCGTCTCCCCTCACCCGCCTCCCCCTTGCCAATCTCCCAGAGAGGAGGTTACACATAGATCTCTGAGATCGGTTCTCCCTTTCTACATGCCCTTCCCTCCTGGTGTCGCCACTCCCACAGCTGGTGTTGAGGGGTTCGTCTGTCCTAGATTCCCTGTGCCTCCAGATCCCCACTGCACCGCTGTACATCCTCTGGTATAACCAGGTCCACAAGGCAAGGTAGGATTGGGGTCATGATGATTGGGAGGGGAGGAAGCGTTCAGGAACTAGAGGAAGGTTTTGAGTTTCATTGTTGCTACACTGAACCCTGAGTGGCCCATCTCCTCCTCACTACCCCTCTGGAAGGGGTGTCCAGCTGTCTACAGGTGGGCGTTGGGTCCCCATCATGCACTCCCCCTCTTTCACGGTGATGTGATTCTCACCACCACCCCACCTTTGATGTTGGAGACCTGGTCTCCTCTGTCCTTCATGATCACCTATGTTGGTGTGCTGCTTCCGTGTGGGCTCGGTTGCTTCTGGGCTAGATGGCCGCTTGTTTGCATTCAAGCCTTTAAGCCCCCAGACGCTATATCTCTCAGTAGCCGGGCACCATCCGCCTTCTTCACCACACTTGCTTATGCACACTTTCGTCTTCAGCCATTATGTAAGAGAGGTGATCACACAATGATTGATTTTGTTCCTTTGTATCTGCTACATGGTCCATTCAACACCTTGTATTCGCTTAGGCCGTGTGCTTCTTCTCTGTGGGTTTTGTTGCTTCTGAGCTAGATGGCCGCTTATTTGCCTTCAAGCCTTTAAGACCCCAGACGCTATATCTTTTTTTTGATAAGCCGGGCACCATCAGCTTTCTTCACCACATTTGCTTACACACACGGCTGTCTTCAGTGATCATGTCGGGAAGATGGGTATCCTGCAATGGCTGCTTAGCAGGGTGAGGTGCTATTGTATTGGGGGATTATGCATGAGGAGGCCCAATGTCCATCTGCTACCCTACTACTGAACCTATAAATATATGCATATAAATCTATTGCCCCCATAATCATAAATATGTTTACATATGTACATGTCTGTATTTAGGCTTCTCTGTATGCACTTTGCCTCCTACTCCTTTCCTCTATTTCCTTTCGCTTTCCTCCCGACCCATTACCATGTTTAGCCTTCATTCTGGATTCAGTAGTTCATCTCAGTTACCTTGCTCTTGGTCACTCCCTTCCAGTCCTCCCCTCCCCTCCCTCCTCTGGTTTTGAACCATTCGCTGTTCCCTTGTCCCTGTGTTGGGCGACACCTCCTCCCTTCCCCTACCTCCCACGCTCTCATGTCCCTCCAGGACCGTTGGTCCTGTTGTTTTCTTCTCTCATTATTTGTCCAGCCTATCTTGTCTAGGTGGACCTGCTGACATAGTAATACGTGCATACAAATGGATATGACTTTGACTGCGCCCAAGTGGCCCATAAGAACATGGCTTTGACAGAAGCAACATCGACACGCTGATAAGCAGAAAAGCCACTAGCATACAAAATTTACTGGGTAAAAAAACAAAACAAATTTAAAAAGACTAAACAAAAAGATAGCAAATATTAAAAGAAAAAATTGCTAGTAGTTCAAGGTCCTTTCATTGGCCTTTAGGAGTGTTTTCTAGGTGTAGCTTGTGAGGTGCCACGTCCTGGCCCAGAAGACCATCCTTTCTACTCCCTCGGGCTCCCTTTGCTCTGCTTCCTCCGCTGCTCCATTGCATGTCCCCAGTGTTTGCCTCAGTGTGGTGGGGTCAGCTCAGTTGCCCATCCCCCATTGTGTCTCAGGTGCTGTCCCGTATAGGGCCATGTGTTGGTGCAGGATGTCATATCTCGTAGTGTGGTCAGCTGAATGGTCCTCTCTGTATGATGGGCTCTTCTAGCTGGTCTATGGACTTTGGGCTTGGTGGACTCAGGTGTACTCCACTATGTCCTTTCTCCTTCTTTTGTTTCAGCTTCCTTCTGTATGTGGTGTGCTGGGTCAGTTCCTTTCCCACTCCAGACAATCTATTTTTGTTTTCTGTGGTATTCCCTTCGAGTGTGGGGGTCGGCCTAATTCTGGTTTGGGCCGGCTTGTCGTCCAGCCTCTTTGTGTAGACCTCTGTACTTTGCATTGTCCTCCTTGTTTGGTGTGTCGTGTTGGGGTCCGTATGCATGTTCCAAGTCTGTGGGGACATAACCGATACTCTCCCCCGGGTGGGTTAGTACCCTGCCCCCCCCCCCATACCATCCATTCGGATTCTCCCCCTCCCGGTTCTCCCTCTCCCTACCCCACTACCCCTTCTTTATGCTGGGCTCTTATGTACCTCCCTAGGTGTGGCCTGTCCTCCCTCCAACTATCTATGCTTCCTCCCGTTTATTGTGGGATGGATGTTTATTCTTCTATTTCTGTCATGCTGATTGTACTTACCTCAGGGGACTCGTGTTGTACCTGTCCCTTTGGGTCTGGCTTACCTTGCTTAACATAATTCCTTCCAGCTCTTCCCATGAAATAACGTGTTTCATGTGCTCATCGGTGCTTTTCAGTGCTGCATAATACTCCATTGTGTGTATGTGCCAAAGTTTGCTAATCCACTCATCTGTCGATGGAAACTTAGGCTGTTTCAAAGTCTTTGCCATTGTGAATTGTGCCGCAATAAACATTGGAGCGCATATGACTGGTCGTGTTTTATTTGCTGCTTCAACCGGGTATATGCCCAGTAGAGGGATGGCTGGGTCATGAGGTAGATCAATTTCCATTTTCTTTAGGTATCGCCAGATTGCTTTCCACAGTGGCTGTACAAATGTACACGACCACCAGCAGTGGAGGAGGGTTCCTACTTCACCACAGCCCCTCCAACACTTGTTGCTCTCTGATTTACTGATCTGGGCTAGCCTCAGGGGTGTTAGGTGGTATCTCATGGTTGTTTTGATTTGCATTTCTCTTATGGCAAGGGACTTTGAGCACTTTCTCATATGTTTATTGGCCATATTGATCTCCTCTCTAGTGAAAGTTCTTCTCATTTCTTTTGCCCACTTCCTTAGGGGGTTAACTGTTTTCCTCTTTTTGCAGGTCACGATGGTGTTGTAGATTTTAGTAATGAGCCCTTTGTCTGATGTGTCATTACTAAAAATCTTCTCCCAGTCTGTGGGTTGCCTTGTCACCCTCTTGGCAAAGTCTTTCGAGGTGCACATGCATTTTATTCTTATTAGATCCCATTTGTCGATTTCCAATTCACCTGTGTGTGTCCCCTTCCCTGTTGCAGTGAGCCTATGTGCTCCCTGGGCCAGTACGCTGAGATTAGTCCCGATTCCCTCCTTAATGGTCCTGATGGTTTGGGGTTTGACTTCTAGATCTGTGATCCACCTTGAGTGTATTCTTGTGCATGGGGTGAGGTAGACGTCTTATTTCAACTTTCTACATGTGGATATCCATTGTTTCCAGCACCACTTATTAAAGAGGGCATCTGCTTCCCACTTGACATTTTTGGGACCCTTGTCGAAGATCAGTTGTCTATATGCTGATGATTTTACTCCTGGGCTTTCTATTCTTTTCCACTGGTCTGAGTGTCTATCATTGTGCCAGTACCATGCTGTTTTGACCACTGTAGCTGTGTAGTAGGCATTGAAATCAGGTAGGGCGAGTCCTCCAATTGTGTCCTTCTTCTTGAGGAGTTCTCTGCTAATTCTGGGTTTCTTCCCTCTCCATATGAAGTTGGTGGTCAGTTTTTCCAATTCTTTGAAGAAGGTTGAGGGTAATTGGATTGGTATAGCAGGCCAATACATTTCTAAGGGTTATGGATTCTACTTCAGAATCGTTCTCAATCTCAATCCCAGGGCCCTCTTCACCATTGCTGGCTAGACCTGTTCACCTCTTGCCATATATGTGTGTGTGTGTGTGTGTGTGTGTGTATATCACACACACACACACACACACATATGGGTTTATTGTAAGTCTGAGTCTGTAGGTTTCTCGGGTGGGAAATGTCTCGGTCCTTGGCTACACACTAGAAAGAAATTCACACCAAAGCCTGGTTGGTGATCCGAGTGGGTTTATATACAGGAGAGAAGAAGGTTCCGGCGTTACAGTTAACTGAACACGGGCACCCTCATGACACTGCACACCCAGCCCTGCTGAGCGGAAGGCAGAGAAGCAGCTGAAGGGAAGGTTCCAGCCTTTTAAGGGCTTTCAGCTGTGAGGCGTCAATTAAGCTCTCCTGATTTGGCCTTGAATTGGTGCATGCCCTTTAGCCTGCATTGGCTTCCAACCTCCTGTAGGGGGCCCCCTAAGCATGGAGAGGAACAACCCCTTGTCTTGCTACCTAACAGGTCTACATTCCTGTATGGTTACATTGAGATGGAAGTAGCCCCTTTAGACAGCCTGTGAGGTTCACCAGGAGCCACAGGCCCCAGCGTTCCCTGTTACCACCTTAAACCTTAAACTACTGTTGGAGTTTATATTATTTGTGTGGGTCTGTGGACATGGAATGTTTCCATGCCAGACCCTGAAGTTGCACAAATAAGCATCCAGAACAGAACTCATACAGGCTCTAATAAGATGCTCAGATGCTTCTTGCTAGGATGAGAATTCATCGAAGTTTGTGAGCAGTTCAGATCTTGTAAGGGAGAACAGGTCAGTAGTGTATCCAGAGAAGAGAGCAAAGGTCAGGGGAAAGGGAGGAGGCCCACAGACATCTGTGCTCTGTGTTTGGCCACAAGACAAGAAACCAGGTCTCCCTGAAAAAGAAAGCAGAACAGCAAGTCCCTCGGAACTAGGACATCTTTAAACCTGACCTATACAACACTCGGCTCAGGGAGGCGCCTTGGAAAACCGTAAAAGCCCGAAAAGAGGGACAAGGAGGAAGCCCAAGTCTTTGGTTTTCCCTGCTGTGCTTTCAGTGTTGAAATGTCTGTGCACGGAGCCTTTGAAATTTCAGAATCAGAGAGTGGATTCATAAGCCAAGCTCCTGCTTTATTCTTCAATGCATTTTAGCCCAACTCCTCCTTGGTGACACATGTAACAGAAATTCTAGACTTAGGAGCCACTTGGTCCTTGGACACTAGGAGATTACAGTGGAATCTGAAACAGGGCTCTAACCACCAACTGGACTGGCCTAGGAAGCCCAAGTATTCAGTCTCCCAAACACCAACCTCCCGTTGCTCTTCATCTGCCTCCACCTTGTTCAGCTTTAGTTGTCCGTGGAAGCGTTTGGCACCCATCTGATGCTTCAGAACCCAGAAAGGAGGAAAGGTAAAACTGGGATTCAAATGAAACAAGATGTGCCCGGGCACACCAGGACTTGAGGATGATGTTCCCACTCAGAGAATCCAGTCCACATAGAAGACCACATGGCCAGCCCCACGATGAGACAAGACACCCCTCAAAGACCCATAGCCTTAGAGGGGACAACACTGAAGACACAGTGTGGGAAATGCGCCCGAACTAATCCTGCCACACCGAGGCATAACACTAAGGGGGTACAGCAGAAGAGCAAGAAAACGAAGCATCAAGGTCCCCAGGGAATGCCAAAGGATGACTTTGAGGCCAGTACTTGGTACACCAACAGACTGGACTGGAAAACACTCTTAAAGGCCAACAAACCGACCTTGAACTAACGATGAGCCACTTCTTTCTTGTTGAGTTGTTTTCATTCATTGTCATTGGATTTTGGTTGTTTTGTTGCTTTTAGTGCTTGGTTTTGCTCTGTCTTGTTTTGTGTATGTTATTACATCTACAGGCCTGTCTAAATAAGATAGGCTGGACGAACAATCTGGAGGAGAGAAAACAGGACCAACACTTCTGGGGAGACATGGGAGAGAGGGAGGTGTGGGGAAAGGTAGTGGTGTTAAGAAACCCAGAGAAAAGGGAAGAACAGGTGATGCAAATCGGTGGTGAGGGGGATGTAGGAGGCCTGGTAGGGAGTGATCAAGGGAAATGGAACCAATGGAACCAAGAGGAATTACTGAAGCACAAATGAAAAGTGAGCATGGCAGTGGGCCCAAGAGGCAAATCAAAGGGAATAGAAAAGCAAGCTAGGAAGCAAGGGTCAATTATAGAGGTTTAAAAAAAGGCATGTACATATTTAAATATATGAGCATGGGGAAATAGATCTATGTCCCTATATTTATAGGTTTTGTATTAAGGTAGCAGATGGACATTGGGCCACTGCTCAAGGACTCCCTCGTTGCAAAAATACTGTTCTATTAAATTGGCATTCTATGATGCTCACCTTCCCTACACGATCACTGAACACAAAGCAGGTACATAAGCAAATGTGGTGAAGAAAGCTAATGGTGCCCAGCTATCAAATATATAGCATGTGAGGTCTTAAAGGCTTTAAGGAAAACAAGCGCCCATCTAGCTCAGAAGAAACAAAGCCCACATGGAAGAAGCACACCAGCTTGTGTGATCATGAGGTTTTGAAAAGATTTGGTAGCAGGCATCATCAGAACAAAAAAAATCTTATCATTGCGAATGAGCGGGGAGTGCTGGGTACAGACACAAAGCCCATTTACAGTCCTCTGGACATCCCTAACAGAAGGGTGTCAGGGAGGAGATAAACCAAGACAGGTACCAGATAATAACGATGAAACACAGCTTTCCCCTAGTTCCTACATGTTTCCTATCTCCCACTATCATGATCCCAATTCTAATTTACAAATCAGGCTAGACTAGAGAATGTACACTTGGACAGATAGGAACAGGAAACATGGGGAATCCAGGGTGGATGAGCCCTTGAGGACCAGTGTTATGAGTGCAGACTCGGGAAGGGTGGAGGGAGGGTAGGTTGGAAAACGGAAACCGTATACAGGGATCTACATTTAACCTCAACAGAAAAGTGGGTGAAGGAACATCAGACAGTGCAAGATATGAGAAAATAATTAGTAAATTATCAAGGGTAGCTCGAATGGAGGGGGAAAAATGAGGAGCTGAGGCCAGGGGCTTGGGTGGGGTGGAGAGTGGATATTTTGAGAATAATGAGGGCAATGAATGTACAAATGTGCTTTACACAACCGATGTATATATGCATTGTGGTTAGTGTTGCATGAACAATTTAAAAAAAGGTCTGGACAGAGGGCACATGCAAGGATGATCTCAGGCTGGATTAGATCAGCAAAATCACCTCCTGGAGTTGCCTCACCCTGTGTCTATTCCTGAGTCAGGCATGAAGCTTAGGGCCCATAGTCCCAGGAGCTGGACAGGGAGGGAGGCGGGGTTCTGAGGTCATTCCATAGGGGCAATGGCCCTCCTGTCCTGCAGGGCCCACCCTCCTTTGTAATCCTGCTGGCTGGAGCACGGCTTTCATGGAGTCCACACCATGGGAGCTCTACTACTCATGGGGGATTGGCAGGAAGCCTCTGCTTATGCGCACACACCACCACCTAGCTGGAGGATCTCTGTGAACAAAGCCTGAGGCAGACAACAAGCCCACTAATTGATGCTGTAAGAGATACAATCAGCATCCAGAAACCTGCAACTGGGAGTAAGAGGCAGCATACTTGGCCCCAGCCACTCCCACTGCCATCTTCAAGGAGTGACATTCTAAAGCAGAGGGTTTTCAAAAGGCACTGCCAGGACTGTGGAATGAGCAGCTCATTTGTGGACATGGATACTGTGTGATCCAGAAGTATTACCTCTTCCTTTCCATTCAGGTGAGACAAAAAAAAGTTCCAAATAGAAAGCCATGCATCTAAACAGTATCCAATAGCCACTCATGTGCAGTGCTGCTGCCTCCAAAGAGCTTTCCTAGGTTTTTCTCTCTGTGGACAGATATACCTTGGTCCTTGGCTCTGCATGAGAAAGAATTCACGCCAAAGCCAGGTTTGTGATCCAATTGTGTTTTAGGAGAGATAGGGAGGCATGGTAGGCAACCCTGGTGGACCCCAGTGGCTGAATTGAATTTACTTGGCCTAGGTGGATCAATGTGGGTGCAGCACCCACCCAGGTGTACCTGGCCTTCCTGACTGGAAACCTGGACCTCTGAGCACGCTCGGTGTGCCACTCTTTCCTGGGTGGCTAGCTTGGCCCTCTGAGCATGTATCATGGACAACCTAGTCCCTATGCTAGCTACCTAAAATTTACACCCTGAAGAGATATGGACCCAAATCTTTGGGGTACAAGGCGACGACATCTTTAGGTCCTTCCTGCTGGCAAAAGGGTGAAGTGGGGCTTTGGGTCCATACCCTTTCTACTCTGCTGGGAGGGGTTGTCCATTCAGGTCTAGGATGGATAAGGTTGAGGTGGTCCAGGAGATGGTGGTCCTAGAGGTGGCACACTTGGTTCAGAGGGCTTGGTAACTTGAGAACTTCTGGAAAAACAAACAAACGGACAAGAGGGTGAACAGTTTAACTGAGACAAGGCTAGGCTTGTGAGGTGGCAGTGCCCTTGAAATTAGGTGAGTGTCACAGGAAACAAAAAAAATCTTAGGATTATCAGGCATGTGTGTTTGTTCGTTCTAAGTATAGGCACGGGAGTAAAAGCATCCACAATTTCCCCTATGAGGGTACAGGGTTTGGGAACTACTGGGTGCACTGAGATCACTGTTTCATTTATGATCCTAATGTTTGGACCCTCTGCTAAGAACCATGCTTCTATTTAATCCTATTATCCCTCAATTATTAACTTTGGTCAAACAAATTTTGTTTTCATTAATTACTTTCATAGTTATCTATCTATCTATCTATACACACACATTTAATTGAATGGAATGAAAAGGTCATGCGTTATAGCGTTAAATTGTAATATTGGAATACTACAGCGGGAGTCAACAGGGATCAAAAGAAAGTAAGTGTCTGAGTCATTTTTAATTTTCTTGGCTTCAAATTGAATAAAAGACTTGTAAATTACCCAGAGACCAAATTCCCATGGTGCCTCCTACAACGGGTAGAATGTTCAGGGATGTTTCAGGGCTGGGAGATTAGTAACCCCTAAGTCCAGGATCCCTTAGGGCAGGGGTCCTCAAACTGTTTACACAGGGGGCCAGTTCACTGTCCCTCAGACCGTTGGAGCACCAGACTATAGTTAAAAAAAACCAAACTATGAACAAATTCCTATGCACATTGCACGAATCGGCTACTAAGTAGGACATGCAGAGGCAGCAAAAACACCCTGAGGGTGGGATAAATGTCGTCAGGCCACATGTGCCCCACGGGCCACAGTTTGAGGATGCCTGCCTTAGGGGGTTCCTGGGTGCACTGGGGATGAAGGTCTCTACTGCTCCTCAAAAGGAGAAATGCTCTAACTTCTGGCATTTCGGCCCACTTTCCAATCACTTTACAAAACTGTTCCAGGTGAATCAGGGTTAGAAGGGAAAGTGTACCATTCTCTGGCCACCATTCTCCTTTCTCAAATAAAGTTGCATAGTGTATCAGCTTTTGTTTGTCTAGCCTCTGTGTCAACTCTATCCCAATTGGACAGGATTCATGCAAGGGGGCAATTCCTGAGTATGAAGCTGCTAAGTCCCATCTAGAAAGCACAAAAGAAGGCTATGTAGAGCTTGCTGCCTCAAGGTCAATAAACCCCACTTGAGAGCGAGCCCTTTATTGCCCTGAATCTGTTGCCTCAGGAAGATGCCCCAGCAAGAAGTAAGGGATCAAAGACAACTCACTGAGGTCGACTTTAAGTCCAACCATTATTCTAGACAAGCTAGGAGAACCACTGCTTGGAATGGCCCCACGGCCCTCCAAGATGCCTGCTGGCGGGAGCAGACTCTCAAATCTCTGAAGGGAAGGGGCATCTGGAAGCTCAGGGAACCTTAAGGGAATTGGAATTTCTGTCTGGAACATCGTGGCAGTGGAACTGTGTAGTAAGAGCTTTCCCCAAAAGTGCCTTAAGCAGCAACACTGAAAGCCTAAAGGTAACAGTTACACAGGAAGGGTTCCATATGCCATTGGCCTAAGCCTGGGCCACGGAAAACCAGCCTGTAACAAGGAACAAACCTACACTGGTAGAACACTAACACTATAACGCCTCAAGTTTTAAATTCAGGAAATAATTTTAAACATTTTTATTCTTTACTTTCATAGTTATCAATATGTATATATGGCATTCAAATATATAAAACGTGCAATGTTTTTGAAATGTAACCAAATTGTCACATTGATAATTTATAAGTTTGGTACTAGATAAGTTTCAATTAAATGTTATAAAAATGTTGTGCTGGGCATTATAGGGCTAAAGCAGCTTGTTTGAAAAGCCAGGAGAAAGGGAATGGAGGGGAAAAGGGAAATATTTGGCTCCCAGGACAAGGCAGGGCTAACTCCCAGGTCTATTCAACCAGCTCCCTAGGCAGTGCCCTTCCACATGTTTGGGCTGGTGGGCACCATCTTGGCCAGGGTCACAGGCCCCGTTTCCCCATGGCCACAATGGCGGCTATATAGGATCTCTGGGAAAAGCTTAAACAGCCTTGACAAGAGTGAAGCCATTGTGAGCTGACAGAAGGCACCATGTAAAGTAAATAAAGTAGCTATGAACTGTAAATGAACTAGCTGATATAGGGGAGGTAGGCTGTGCAGATGTGCCCAAGGGAATGTCCCAAAGGATATGGATGCTCAGAAGATTCGCGAGAGCGACCAGAGCAGTCTTTGTTCAACTAAGAATGACTAACTGCAACACCCTGCTTCTCTACTCTGCCTGCTTGCACACCTGCACATTGCAAAAGTATAAAAACCTTTGGACAATTAGACTGGGGCTGCTCAGGAAAAAAAAACTTTTTCTGTTGAACTTGCCAGCGGTCGGAGTAGTTTTCTTTCTGGGAATGGAGAGTGGCTACAACATTTCGAGGTGCACCGAGATCCAATTGCCACTGTCTGGGCTTGCTTAGAAAGGAAACCTCCTTAACAGGAGTGCTCTCCCCAGAACTACGGATTTCTGATTTCTCTAGGCCAGGGGTCCTTAAACTCTTTAAACAGGGACCAGTTCACTGTCCCTCTGATCAGTTGGAGGGCCGAACTATCGTTTCAATAAAACTATGAACAAATTCCTATGCTTCCTGCACATACCTTATTTTGAAGTTTAAAAAAAACACACAAACAAACGGGGCACAAACACTCGGCGGACAGGATCAAGGTCCTCGGCTATCCGCATGTGGCTCACAGGCTATTGTTTGAGGACCCCTGCTCTAGGCGCTCACAAAGAGAATGTAGTTTCAGCCCTAAAGCCTGGAGACTCCGCAATTTGTTTAAAGGTGATTGGACAGAAGGAGTTCCTGATTTGCCCATGCAAGACTCGTTTTCCCTTCCCCTATTTCTCAGAGTTCATAGTTATGTTTATGGGGAACCAGGACATCCCTATCTGATCCCTAAAATTGATGCGTGGAATGACATTGCCACTAATAAGCCAGCATAAACAAAAGACTTACTTCCTCCTGCAACAGAAAGGGTTCTTGTTTCAAGATTTCAGGAAACATGGCAGGACCAGAAAAAAAATAGACCCAAGGTCCTAAAACCACTAAGGTGGAGGCTGCCCTTCCCCAACCCCTCCCCATACCCCTCTGTCTCGGCTTTATTCCTTTTTGCAGGAGGACTCTGGGAGTGGGAGAACTAGCTTACGACCCTTCATTATCACTGCCACCCTGTCAGGTGCATGGGGCTGGAGAGAGAGAAATACTCATAACTCCTTTCTGAGTCCACACCCCAACATACACTAGGGCTGGTATGGGATCTCGACCGCCCCACCCCCCAAGAAGGATGATTTGGCAGCAGCCATTCTACACTCAAGGCAAGCAGCCCCAACACCTGGGGAAGACCCCTGAGTCCCTTTTTGGGTATATATCCCCTTGTATTCCAGTGATTTGTATAATTGGAATCAACAAAATCCCTTTTTCTGACAAAGCAGGTCTGATTCCTTGATAGAAACGGTTTTCCATATGCATTAGCCCACCTCCAGAAATTGCCAGCAACTTCTCCAGGTGCTGTTCACAACACAGGTACAGTAGCCCTGCCAGAGAGAGGCCCAGTAAGCAGTCAATGGACATGATGGTCAGACAGCAGGCACTCCCCATGTGAGGGAAACTCTTTTTGCCACTGCACGAAAAATGTGAGATCCAAACTCCTTGCAAGGCACAGAAGGCCTAACCAGGTATCACCAGTTTCTCTTGCAGGCCCTCAGTGGAACAGCTAGAAAACCTATGAATTTATCTAAGGTCAGTGAGAATTTTCAGGCTCTTACAAGAGAATGTCTGCGTGCCTTTTTAGAGTGACTGATGGAAGCCTACGGGCTTTATATCCCTAACGGCCTGGAGGCCCCGAGAACAGGAGGGCAATAAGTATTGCCTTTATTACTCAGTCTGCCTCAGACATGAAAAAGAAGTGGGAAGGGTTTGACGGGAAAAATCTTAGTGATTTGGTACAAGTGGCTCAGCGGGTGTGTAACAACAGAGATGATCCTACCACGACAGAGACAAAGAAACTAGTTAAAATACTAGTAATTGCCATGAGAGACCCCAGAGACTCAGGAAAAGGAGAGCATGGCCCACTTACGGAGAGACTGACCTGTGGGCACCGCCAAGCCATGGGGCAGGATCAATGTGCCTACTGCAGGAAAGAAGGACATTGGAAAAATCAGTGCCTTGAATACCCCAGGAGAAGCAGACAACCCTCCAATAGAGAGGACGGGCCTCATCCACACCTAGAAAATCCCAAGCAAGAGACAATAATGCTTGAAGAAGCTGAATGAAGGTGTCAGTGCTCTGTTTCACTTGGTCCCCAGGATCCCAGGCTAACTGTCCAAGTAGGAGGCCAGCCAGTCAATTTCTTAGTGGACACAGGGATTACCTTCTCAGGTTCAGAAAAGAGTACAGGCAAATTGTCAAAAGGAAAGATTTGAATTACTGTCAGCATATGATTGCTTCCAAAAATAACTCACACCAGAAGATTTGCATGGAGGTTAGGTGGGTTTCTCAAGACATCATGATAAAAAATATCTGTCTGCCCTTTGTCCCAGTTAGCCATATGATTTTTATGGCACTGGCCCCTGGCTTGGCTGTTGAGCCATGGAAACTGTTTTTGCAGGACGTGAGGCGGTGGCCTGTGGCCATCAGTGGAAGGACAAAATCTCCACAGTGGTCTTCCTGTTTCAATTTGGAGCCACCTATATCACCTCTCGGACATTATTGTTGTCCTGGGATCAGAATCGCCACCCCAGGTCTAGAAGGCACCTAACAGATCCACACTATTTGAATCAGGCTCTGGTTAGCCCCTATCGATCACTTGGTGACATGGGAGTCTGGACAATGGAGTACCTTTACTTTTCGGATCAGAAAACTAACTCAAAAAAACACAGGTGTTGACCCAGAGGCACACAACTGGTTAAAAACAAAGCCAAACTTACAACCATTTTCTGGAGCCAGAGTTCTGAGCCACTCGTGGCTGTGCCCAGCCGAGCAGTCCCTCTCTCCTGGACACACCAAAGATCTGAGCAGATATTCCCCACAACCCCTCCCAAAGATTTTATTTCAGAGGATAGCATTGAATTTGCATCTCCTGGACAGAGACATTATCTGATCAGAGCACACAGAGATGAAGGGGAGAAGGGGAGAGTGGAGCACATCCTGTCCCACCAGACCTTGAGGATGATGTTCCCACTCAGAGAAGTCAGTTCACATAGACGACCACATGGCCAGCCCCACGACGAGACACAACGTCCCTCAAAGACCCATAGCCCTAGAGGGGACAACACTGGAGACACAGTGTGGGAATTACCCCCAAACTGATCTCGCTACACCGAGGCATAACACTAAGGGGGTACAGCAGAAGAGCAAGTAAAAGGAGCAGCAAGATCCCAAGGAAATGCTAAAGGTGGACTTTAGGGTCAGGGTTTGGTGCCCCAAAAGACTGGACTAGAAAACACTTCTAAAGGCCAACACATAGTCCTTAAACTATCTATGAGCTTTTCTATCTTGTTGACCTTTGTTTTCTTTTATTGTAATTGGATTTTTGTTGTTTTGTTTATTTTGCTGCTTGGTTTTGTTCTTTCTTGTTTTTGTGCATGTTATTGCCTCTACAGGTCTGTCTAAATAAGATAGGCTGAACGAACAATCTGGAGGAGAAAAAAAAACGGAACTAGCACATCCTGGAGGACATGCGAGAGAGGGAGGTGGGAAGAAAGGTAGTGGTGTTAAGAATTCCAGAGACAAGGGAACAAAAAGTGATGGAAATCAGTGGTGAGGGGGATGCAGGAGGCCTGGTAGGGCGTGATCAAGGGTAATGTAACCAAGAGGAATTACTGAAACCCAAAGGAAGACTGAGCATGACAGTGGGCACAAGAGGAAAATCAAAGGGTATAGAAGAGTGAGCTGGGAAGCAAGGGCCAGTTATAGATGTCTAAATAAAGGATGTACATATATTTACAAAGGGGCATGGGGAAATAGATCTATGTCCATGTGTTTATAGATTTAGTATTAAGGTAGCAGATGGACATAGGGTCTCCGCTCAAGGACTCGTTCATTGCAAGAACATTGTTCTATTAAATTGGCATTAAACGATGCTCACCTTCCCTACACCATCACTGACCACAAAGCGGCTGCATAAGCAAATGTGATGAAGAAAGCCGATGGTGTCCAGCTACCAAAAGATATAGCGTGTGGGGTCTTAAAGGCTTGAAGGTAAAGAAGCAACCATCTAGCTCAGAAGCAACAGAGCCCACATGGAGGAAGCATACCAGCCTGTGTGATCACAAAGTTTCAAAGGGATAAGGCAACAGGCATCATGAGAACAAAAAAATCTTATCATGGAGAATGAGAGGGGACGGCCGGGTATAGACCCAAAACCTATTTGCAGTGCACTGGACATCCCCTTACAGAAGGATCTCAGACAGGAGATAAAAGAATACAGGGTATGAGACAGCAAAGAAAAACACAACTTTCCTCAAGTTCTTTTTTTTTTTTGTTTTTTTTGCGCACCCCGCGGGCGCCCGGTGCCGCCCCCTCCCTGGTCCCGCGGCGGCGGCGGCGCCTCGGGGCCGGGGGGGGGGCGCCAGGGGAGGGGGCAGACACCAGGGGCAGCGGTGGCGGCGGCGGCTCCCGGCGCCATCTTGGGCTGATCGATGAATTGAACAAAGAGGATCAATTTCCGATCAAGCGAGTTATCAATGGGGGCCGGGGAGTGAGAGGGACTTGTCCCTGAGTCGGCCCCGCTTTCCCAGGCACCCCCCTCCTCCCCTCCGCCGCGGCTCCCCGGCGGCAAGGCAGCCCGGCGCCCCCCCGGGGAGGCCGCGACCGCCCGCAGCCCCCACCCGCGAGCGAGAGGCCGAGAGAGAAGCCTGACCTGCAGCTGCTGTAAATCAAAGCGCTTCCAATATTGAAACATAGATCCCACATTGGCCGCCATCTTGAGACGTATTGAGACGGAGTGAGAGGCTGATAGAGAGGGGGCTGGAGTTCAGGAGCCGCCAGGAGGCAGCAGGCGGGCAGCGCCAAAACCCGGCCTGGAGCCGGCCGCCGCTGCCGCCACAGAGGAGCGCGGACTCCTCCTCACGGCGCCACCGCCGCCAGGGCGAGCTGAGCCGGAGTCGGAGTCTGAGCCCGAGGGTGTGGCGGCCGCTGGCCCGGCCTAGCGCGCGGCCGCCCGGCCACGCCCCCCGCCTGCGGCCAAACGAGCGACCCGCTCGTGACCCCCGCCCCTCCCAACCCCCAGCCCCGGCCGGCGGCCGCCCGGCTCGGCGCGGCCCGGCCCCTTGAGGGCGGCGAGAGGGGCGCTGGAGGGCGGCGAGAGGGCAGCCCCACCGCCCGCCGAGGCCCAGGCCGGGCTCACCTGGCGCGGGGGGGGGGGGGGCGTGGAAGGAGGGGGCCCTGGCGGCAGCGGAGCGCAGGCCCCCCGCCCGCCTCTACGCCCGGGCGCTGGGTGCGGCGACGCGCCGGGGGTCGTCGGTCGTCCTGCTGGGCGCCCGCCCGCCCGCGGAGCCGCCGCGACCACCTGCTTGAGCCCAGACCCCCGCACGGCGCAGGCCTCAGCGCACCCGCGCTTGTGCCCGAAGCCTTGACCGTGGGCGGCCCCGCCAGCCGGGGCCTCAAGGACCCAGCACCCCAGAGCGCCCTTGCTGGGGGAGGGCAGGGGCATGGGGAGGCATCAGCCCCTGACCCTCTTGAACTTGCACCCGCCAGCGTCCCACGCTGGGGCCCCAGAGTCCCCGCTCAACACCACCCGGTGACCCAGGGCCCCCTAGCTGTCACCGCCGACTTGGTACTTAGGAGACATGCTCTCTGGAGGCGGTTGAGGCTTGTCTTGTGGCCAATAATCATCTCCTACGCCTTCCTTTCCAGTCACTAATTTGATGTCTTCACTTAAAGAAATGCCCATAAGTTGAGGTTTCAGAGGAGAGCTCCTTGAGCTCCCCAGACAACAAGGGGGCCGAGTGTCACCGTCATTATCCTGAGCTGGGAGGGAACACTAGTGTTCCAGAGGCTGGGAATCCGTCACTGCCTGCCCACAGCACAGACAGAGCAGGTGCTGGTTATAATTGTTTCTAGACGTCCTGCCATGCTCAGTTGAATGTCAAAGCCATAAACGTTGCCCGACTACAATCAAACTGGAGTACGCAGACATTTCTGCATCATTGCCGGGTGGAAATACACTGAGTGGAGTTGGATGAGATGGCAGCAAGTGCTTAAGGAGGGGGTGCTGTGGGAATACCAACAAGATGACTGCTAGTCTCCATTTCCTTCTCTCGTCTGCTTTGTGTTTTCTTTCAGGACCAGAAGAAATGATGCATATGTAAGGAAAAAAACTTTTCATTTCCAGAGGAGTTTTCCACCCCACAATCTACCCGCAGCCTCCTTTGAGCAAGCCAGTAAAAGCTTTTTTTTTTTTTTTTTTTTTTTTTTTTTTAACCTGCCTTCTCACTATGACAATTTCCGGAGCTGCTATGTGGCTGTGTTTAAAAGTCCCCCTCGGGATCCAGAGTGCAATCCATATCACAAAGGCATCCTCCCAGTCCTAAATAGCAATGTGACCTCATTTCAGAAGGTTGTTCTTGTTTCCATAGACCCAGAATGGAGTTTAAGCTGTTGATCTTGACTGTGGTTGTCGACTCAGCCTCTCATGGGCACCTCATGGGCAGTGGAGCAAACTGTGCCAATCTGTGCTACCACCAGGACTGGGAGAGGAAGCCAACAGTGGTGGGCCATAGGTCAATGTGTGGATGGGGATGATCAGGTCTTTCTTCATTATTCTGTTTCAGTCTGGAAACACCACTGAAGCCTCAGTGTCGTAGCAACACACAAACCTTCACTGACAGTCTGGGGCACATTGGCTGCAAATCAAACCCGGGTCTTCCCGGTGAAAGACGATGAGAGGTCTACCACTGAAGCACCGTGGCCCTCACCTCAAACCAGGGCAGTCATTTCCGGAGTTCAAACCAGACCACAATGCAGGATGACTGAGATTGCCACCAGAATCTGATACTGATGCAGAAAAAAACCTAACTACCATTTTATTGACTCCCAATAGGACAAAGATCTGCCCCTTTGGGGTTTTGAGACTTTAAATCCTTACAGCAGGGGTCGCAACCTGTGGGTCGCGACCCCTTTGGGGATCAAATAACCCTTTAACAGGGGTCATCCAATTCATAACGATAGCAAAATTACAGTTATAAAGTAGCAATGAAAATAATTTTATGGTTGCAGGTGACCACAATATGAACTGTATTAAAGGGTGGCGGCATTCAGAAGGTTGAGAACCATTGCCTTACAGAAATAGACAACCTCATATTTCTCCCACGGAGGGGCTAGTCAGTTCAAACCCCTGACCTTGCGATTAGCAGGTTAATGCATAGTCCACTACACCACCAGGGCTCCTAATGATATAATAAGAGATACTATTGTTATATCTCTCGTGGGAGAAATATACCTCAGTCCTTGGCTTCGCGTGAGAAAGAATTCACTCCGCAGCCTGGATTGTGATCCAAGTGAGTTTTTTGAGAGAAGAAGTTTCAGGTTTACACAGGCACCTCAGGGCCCCTCACCCCTGCACAGCTTGCCTAGAAGCTGCTGGAGAGAAAGTCACTACGTGGGCTCCAGGATCCTGCCTTTTCTTTCTTTTCTTAAATCGTTTTATTAGGGGCTCATACAATTCTTATCACAATCCATACATACATCAATTGTGTAAAGCACATTGTACACTCACTGCCCTCATTATTCTCAAAACATTTGCCTCCACTTAAGCCCCTGGCATCAATCAAGTCCTCATTTTTACCCCTTCCTCCCCCATCCCTCAAGAAACCTTGATAATTTGTGAGTGGTGATATTGGGAGGGTAGAGGGAGGGTGGATTGGAAAGAGGAAACCGATTACAAGTATCTACATGTGACCTCCTCCCTGGGGGACGGACAACAGAAAAGTGGGTGAAGGGAGACATCGGAGAGGTCAAGATCCTGCCTTTTCAATTCCTCCACAGGGAGGCATGGTTGATGGTCCTGGTCAACCCCATTGGCTGGATTGAATTCACCTGGCTCAGATGGGCCAATCCAGGTGTAACACCCACCTAGGTGTACCACCCCTTCCTGGCCGGAAGTTTGAACCTGAGCATATGTAATGGATGACCCACTCCCTATGCTAAGCTACCTAACAGTATTTGCAAGATGCCGAGCAATGTTCTAAGCTTTTTGTATATAATAATTCAATTATATCACTTAAGAAGCCTATGTGTGGACTCTATTCTTGCCTCATTTTACAGATGAAAAATCAGTGGCACAGGATGATAAAGCCATGAGCCTATGACCACACAGTGAGGAAGTGGAAAGGAGAGATTTGAACCCAGGCTGCAGAGTCCATGCCTTGGGTGCCTACAGCGCCACATAGGACACAGGAAAGCATGGAGCAGACTCGGCGTAAGACCTAGCATGTATGTGCTAGGACTGCATGAGAGTAGCTGCTACTCAGATCCAGAAGAGAATACAAGGCTATTGCAAAAATTATTTTTTCCAAGAGAGGGTGGAATTCTGCATCTTGTGCGAAATCCCCCAACCTGCACATGGCACAGCTACTTCAGAAGGTTCCCAACAATGTGTGCTGTGTGGCAAACCTAACTGAGCTCAGGGGGAGCTGGTCTGTGGGTTATGTTACCCAGAAGGTGAGCAGTTTGAACTCACCAGCCACCACTCCAAGGGAGAAAGAGAAGGCTTTCTGCTCCCATGGACTTACAGTCTTTGAAGTGGCAGGGAGCATTTCCATGCAGCCTATGATTAGGATCTAGGAGGGTGAGGGTGGATGGAGTTGGTTGAGACCTGGCTTCAGGGCATTTCCCAGAAGGGCTTCCTGCAGTGACTCTGCCTTCAGGAATGTCTGGTGACCCTGAGGGCAGCAAAGTCCTAAGCACACTCAGGCAGTGGTTCTCAACCTTCCTAATACAGGTCCTTTTGTTGTGGTGACCCCCCCCCCCGACCATTAAATGATTTTCTTGCTACTTCATCACTGTAATTTTGCTACAGTTATGAATTGGACGAGCCCTGTGAAAGGGTCATATGACTCCCAAAGGGGTCGCAACCCACAGGGTGAGAACCACTGCACTAAGGGTTCCCCTTCCGGGCAGCTCTACCAGTGTCTGATGTGCATAGTTCTGTGAGGTGAGAGAAATGAACTTAGTGTCTGCTTCTGGTGACAGTTGATGTGGGTGGGCTTTCTCCCTATGTCAAATCCCTCTCAAGCCATTTGTCACCACAACAGAGGGAGCCACACACATAAAGCAAGAAGAGGAGGCAGCATAGCAGGACGGTAAGCAGAACAAAGATTGAATAAGCACAATTCACTTCAATCATGAATCGGGTGCCCTTGAGATGTGAGGAAGACCCCAGTCTAGTGACATTAGATCAGGTTTAGGGATTGAGTGACGGGACCCTCTTGGCTCCCCTCAGCCCCTATCTTGCTTTCCCATTGACCCTGCCCCTTACATCGTGATTGGTCCTTATTCCAGCATGATGGTTGGTTTCATAATCACAACATGTGGGAATGTGTTAGTCGATAGGTTATACAGGCACAGTCTCTGGAATGGGTAAGTGAGGAGGTGTGACTGGTGACATGACTGGTGGAATGGATCATGTGAAGTGATTTGAGATCGTTGTTCAGACCTGATAGGTCATCCAGGCCTCTAGTTGATCCTGGCAGTACTCTAGTTTAAGGAAACAGAATGTTAGGCATTTAAGTCATATTTAAGCTTAAATTTTGAGCAATAGGCTGTGGCTCACAGTGAGAGTCTATGTGGAGACCCTAAATCCATTTTGAGGGGCCACACATTCAGCCACCATTGAGTTCTTTCCTACTGCTGACCGGCAGTGGAAAGCTTGCGTCCACTCCCCGGGCCAGACTCAGCGATATACGGTCGTGTGCACATCCCAATGAAGGTCCCGCTCATGCTCTCACAGGCCCTCCCGCAACTCCATGAATTGATCCGTCTTCAGGGACAGTTTTGTGACAAAGGTGTTTGTTTTCCATGTCTCATTTAAGCTTTCAGGAGCTCAGGTGGTGATGCTGGATAGTGTTGGACTATTAACAGCAAGATCGCTGGTTCGAAGCCACTAGTCATTCCAGAGGAGAAAGATGAGGTTATTGCTTCCTGTAAAGGTAGCAACTTCAGGATCCCTACACAGAGTCACTATGAGTCAGAGTCAGCAGGACAGAATGAGTGTCATTTTATTTAAGTAACTGTGGCTGTGGGTCCTTCCGACACCATTGGGGCCTCATGCGGATGCTCTCCTTCATCCAGAACAGCGGTTTGTGTCTTTTTCTTGTGTAAAACATAGCAAAGGAGTTCCTAATAAAATAAAGTTGAATTGGGAGTCTTTTTTCCCTCAAACAAAGTAAATCCATAAATAGAAATGAGACTATGGTGCTAATAACCAGTTGGAGAGTTGAGAGAGCTGAACTCTCAATCCTGGTAGAAACCCATTGTGACTTTAAAAACTTGCTCAAGGTCATCCATAGCCTATGAGGTTGAGTTGAGCAGACACAAAACAGATGTGTTGGGGAGTAATTGTGTACATTAAGTAAACAATTTATCTTTCTAAAGATTCTGTCTAAAACTTACTTTAAATAGTAAGTTTTCCCCTGGGCTAGGGAAAGGTCAGGGAGCTTAACCCCCTAGTATCCACCCCCTCTCAGCATTCATCATGTTAGGCCAGAGGAGCCAAATCACACCCACTACCCAGGGAGCACTGCTTCCAAAAGCCCATTGCCTGTGCCGGGGCAGAGGGCAGGTACCCGGACCAGAAATGCTGACAGAGTGGAACCAGCGGGCTCAGCCCCCAGCTTCCTGAGAGAGCAGCTGTGATGGTTCACTTTTGGACAAATGTCAATGCATGACTTGGGCAGCACGAAAAGCAGATGTGCAGAGGTTGTTCGCTGTATTCCAGAAGTTCACACACTCCCCGCAGGCTCTTTGGTGGCTTCCACCTTCAATCCCAAAAGGCCACTGCCGTCCAGTGGATTCCAACCACAGTGACCCTATATGGAGTTTTCAAGACTGTAAATCTTCATGGGAGCCAGCAGTCTCATTGTCCCCCTTGGGACAGGGAGCTAGCAGCCCGTTTCACCTCCAGGACCCCTTCCTCTCTAATTCTGGATCCAGTCCCTCCAAATATCCTGCCCTGCCCTTGTCTAGGCTTCTTAAATGCGTTCCATGCTGCTTATGTTAGTCTGGGTGCCTTAGCGAAACAAATCCACAGAAACGCGTATGTATAAGAGAGAGTTTTATGTAAAGGGTGAGTGCACATCAGGAAAACATGCCCGCATTTGCTTATGCACCCGCTTTGTCTTCAGCGATCATGTCGAGATAGGCTGGTGGCTTCTTCCATGTGGGCTTTGTTGTTTCTTAGCTAGATGGCCCCTTGTTTATCTTCCAGTCTTTAAGACCCTGGACACTATATCTTTTGATAGCCGGGCCCAGGGTGCTTAACCACTACACCACAAGGGTTCATTAGCTTGTGACTTATCTCCTGCCATTCACACTAGATGCTCAAAATAGCAGGAAACCAGGTTTCTCCTTTGTGGCCACACCAGGTACTGACAGAACCAAGAACAGAGAAATGCTTAGTTATATATCTTGACTATCATTAGCATATTATATGCCTGGCAATATGTAAGCCTTCGCTCCCCTGACCTCTCACAGTCTCGGTAAAATGAAGCTAATAAAAGTAGTGCTCTCACAAGCTTGGTAGGAGATTAAACAACTCACATAAGGGTACACAGCCTATCAACGAGGAGGCGAGATGAGGCAGTGTGTGGCTGCTGAACCCACACCCTTCACAACACCTGCATTAAAATGACTGAGGGCTATGAGGAACCAGACAGAAGCAGGTTCACACCCCAGATTGAGTCAATTTAACTGCCTATTGTGCCTGACCCTTCTATCTCTGATCTTAGAAATGGGGTTAACAACAACAAAACACTGTAGAAGAAATGTCCAGCAGATGACAGGCACGCGATTAAACAACAAAAAATAAATCACTTAAGTTGAAATTCGAACTCCTGGAAACCCCTCAGACACGTGCAGAAAAGGATTGAGCCCCATGTGGTGTTTCCAGTGCCCCCGTCTTCCCCCCTAAAATGAGCATTTGATAAGGTAATGCCTGGATTGTTCCAAGCCCAAGACTGTGGAGAACTAAAGGAAAACCCAGCATTATGAATCTTTGAGCACAGCCCTGCTGGGAAACCGCCCTGCAGTCACTTGTTGATGACTGGAGGAGGGACAAGAGTAGGGAGAAGAACGAGGACTGAATGTGACACATAAGCAGGGATGGCCTACATTCCATAAAGGAAAAAACTCAAGGTGTGCTTTTCTGGTGCCGGAAAGTTAAAACCCATCTGGTGCAGTTGAAAAGGTGTGTGTGTGGAGTGGGGGGGGGGGGGTGTTAGGGAGGAGGGGCGATGAGTCCAAAGGATGAACTCCATCTGCAATTGTGTCCTCAACTGCTTTCCCCTGCTAGCCACACGATATTTGTGGCTGGCCTGCCCTGCTTTTGTTATCAAGCCCAGAGAGGGCAAGAGACTAGCTCGAAGCCACACTGCAAGTTGGCAGCAGAATCAGGCCGAGAACTCTGGATGCTTAGAAAGCTTCACACAGACCTGAGAAAGTACCAAGGGAAGACCTGTTCGCTAACTGGGCAGCACTCACTGCATGCCAGCGCTGTTCCAGTGCCCCAGCCAGGGCATTGCTCCCTGTGTCTGTGTGTCTTCAGTGATGCACACAGGTGACGGATTGGCTTTTAATAGCATGCTTGGAAGGTTGAGGCCACCCAGCGGCACCTAGAAAGAAGGGCCTGCAAATCTACTTCAGACCAAGCAGCCTTTCCAGACCCTGGGGAGCACAGTTCTTCTTGGACACACAAGGAGGCCAGGAGTTGAAGTTGATTCCATGATGTAGTTGATTCCATGGTTCCCGGTTGTAGCTATACCTAGAGTCCCATCCACATTCATGTTTATATCTCTTCACTCCATGGGGTGCTCATGGCTCCAACTCTTCTGAAGCAGACCACCAGGATTTTGTTTAAGAGGCCTCTGGATAGGTTGGAACTGCCAACCTTTTAGTTTGTAGCTGAGTGCTAAACAACTTGTGCCATGCAGGGTGCTAAGCTCAGAAACTCAGTCGGTGCTTCATGATCTCAGTTGGAATTATAGAGAGGGTCAGTGATGATCCATTGACTGCTGGGTAATTGTTGATGTAGTCTCCCTGTGCAGACATGTAAAGTACCTGAAAACTTAAAATCCAACTCATTGAGTGCATCATCCTGCCGTGCGCCAGCCCAGCAGCATGCTCTGCTGGGGACATTTGGCCATGCCTGGAGACATTCTGAAGAAGGGAGTCCCACTGCCATCTAGTGGGCTGAGACCAGGGATGCTCGCTTAGCATCCTGGTGCAGGGAACAACACAGCCCCACAAGAACGATGTTGGCCAAAATGTCAGCAGAGCTGCCACTGGGAAAATGGTCTAGTCCAAGCGCTGACCTTCGTAGAGGAAGAAAGCCAATCCAGAGCAGCTAAGTGACCTGCTGTGGGTTGCACAGCCTGATTCCAAGCCCAGTACTATACCCAAAGCTGTTACCACGCCCAAAATTAAACAGCAATAGCTGCCCAAAGGCCTCTTAGTTTGAGGACCAAGTAAGACAGTAAATGAGAAAGCCCTTTGACAAATGTGGCATGCTGCACAAACATGAGATGTTATTACCCAGGATCTTTTGATATATGTAAATAGATCTTGTACCAGGTCAGTTAATTTTCCAACTGCTCTATCTGAGCTTTCAGATGGCAGCACCTCTGTCCAACCCAGGAAAGGACTCCTGTGCAGGCTGAGCAGCCCTGGAAAGCCTCATGCCTGGCTTCTCCCACCCCTCAGCTAATCTCCAAGTGATTAATAAGGGCTCTCACTATGTTGTGCCTCCCAGCTGACAGATACTAGGCTATCAAAGCATTCGTATCACCTCCTTGATGCCTGAGGAGGAATATAGTTTCATGTGTGAGAGTGCCCCAACCCGCGGGACTCAGTTATTCGAGGGGTTCCAAGGAGGACCCAGCCTGAAAGAGAAACGGGCGAGAGAGAGGAGCGAGACCAAGCAGATTCTTGTCAAGGTCTGAGTTTATTGCTACACAAGCCTCTCTATAAAGGGTGAGGCAAACAAGGGAGTTCAAAGGGGAGATAAAAAAAAGGAAGGGCGGGGGTGTAGAGCACACAGGGCAGGCGGCCGCAAGTCTGCAGTTGGAATGTCCGGTGCTGGAGCAGACAAGGGTGGGCCATCTGGTGTGTGTCAGGGTAAGATAAGGTTGAGGTGACGTGGCTTTAGCCCTGCTGGGCAGGCAATATGGCCTTGGTTTTGTCAGGCTGATTATGCCCGGTTCCCAACATGAGAGAAGCCAGGAATATCTCCTCTCACAACTGTGCAGCAAACGAGATCAGATCTCCCAATCTGATTTTCAGCCCTCCTGTCTTTCCAAGTGAAGTGGATGGTCCATTTCACATTGTCTCAAGTCTTTGCACATTGCATGCCAACATTGCGACACAGGGCGCGGCTGTGGGTCTTAGTAGACAAAGCCCCCACCCAGAACCCTGCCCTCAGAGCTCCTTGGTCACCCTGCACAACGCAGGTCCAGGCCGGGCTCCACACTGCAAGGCGATCAACCCTGACCCTCCAGTGTGGCCGTCCTCACACGCTCCCACATCCACCTAGAAGGACTGGAGATGAGAGATTCCGGAAGCTCCCTGCCTCATCTGCCTCCCTCCCCAGAGCGACAGAGCAACTGTAACTGATTAGGCAGGATGCAGCCTCGTTCCCAGTCCCCACCCTCTCTGGGAAAGCAGGGATGTCTGGCACCTCATCCAAGGCCTTTCCCCTGTGATCTCATTACTAAGGAGCTGCTCCTCTACCGCCCACCTCCATCACCTCATCTACATATGGGGGAGATGAGTATGTCTTCTTTGCTGCTCCTTCCCTGAGTCCACCCCAGGAGCTCCCTGAACAGATCACCAATCACTTCTCATTACACCTGCAGCAGCCGTCAGATACTGCTGAACAGAGACAGGCGCCTCCCCTGCTGCTGCCAGGCTCCAGTGCACATGTGCACACACACGTGCACACACATTGTACAGGCACACTCACATGGACACACAAGCATGCACACCCATGTGCACAAACTTTGTTCAGAGGTGGGAATTCTGCCCATTTTAGCCTCTAATATTGCAATCAGGGAGTGATAGAACAATGAAAGATGAAGGTGGATGAAGGAAGATCTATTTATTCCCTTACTTGTTACATAACCATTCAGGGCTCTTTTTTTATCCGTACAAACACACCACCACACCATCAACAATCATCAAGTAGATGTCATGTATGCAGTGCTGCCCTATTCAAGGCGGTGCTGAGTATGTGAGGAGGATTCTCTCTAAAGCACAGCTCTGAGGAAGTCTGTCTCCTTCGCACTTTTACACACACAGGGTGAGGAGCCTGCAGGAGGCTCCGTGCGTTGGGTGAAGCCACACGATGAGTGAGGAGACCGAGTGTGTAGCCAGGGGAGTGAGAGCGCAGAGTTCACCACTTCACCACCATGCTGGTGTGCACAATCGATGAAAGGGTGGCTGCCAGCAGCAGGACAGAAAAAAAGTAAAGCATGTAACTTGTGGTTTTATCTCTGGCTTACTTCCAAAAGGAATTGTTTTTGTTGTTCTAAAAAGCTTTATACCGAGAAAAAAAAAGAAAGAAAGAAAGCTTTATACCTCTATAAAAACAAAAGGCTACTGCTGTCAAGCACCTTCAGACTCAAGCCAGAGGAGAGCTCTCCCAGTGGGCTTCCAAGCTGAAAATCTTCACAGAAACACAGTACCTCCTGTGGAGTAGCTGGTTGGTTCAAGCCAGCAACCTGGCAGTTAACAAGTACGTCCCTTGTACCTGTAATACCTGTATAAAGTGTATTAAATATGAACTACTCCTGGTGTGTAATTTTAAATTGAATTATTGTGCCTGGAACTTTTTTTTTAATAGCTAAGAATGGTGAAATGAGACTCCTTTAGATGTTATGATAAGAATACACACTACACAGGGCTTGGACCCAACCCAGCTTAATTCAAAGGAAGGCAGATTTATTTTCTTCTGCTTCCCAGAAGGTTCCCCAGCAGAACGTGTGTTAAACAAAATTGTTTAGCTATGGAAAAGAGCAATCTCCTCTTGGGAAGATCCTGGTAGAAGGGGGCTTTGGTTACATATCCAGCTCAACCCAGCCCCAGAGGCCTCGTCATGTTTTATTTTGTTTTGCCCTTGACACTGATTGTCTTGGGAACTGTGGCCCCCGAGCAATGGCCAGGAAGTCAGGTCTTCTTGATGTAAATCCTCTAATATCCCCTACAATGATTTTCAGTGCCAATGGTAAGGCCCGCCCAGTGGCTGCCACATGCCCCTGAGCAAACACGTCAGAGCAGATGAGAGCATGAGACAGCATTTAAGAGAACGGTAGGCTGGCCTTGACTTAGCTGTTTGGCCTCTCCTCAGAAGTCATTTGTGACACTGACTGTCATGGGTTTCATTAAGAACAAGTCTATCTCTACCAAAGAAAACTGCAAGGTAAGAGGACTTTCAGCTCCAGCTACATATGTCTCCAAACTTACTTACATATTGTCCTGTTTTCAGAAGAAAAAAAATTTACTCAGTGCCTCCCGGGCAAATAAAAACTTTGGTACTACAACCTACAATCCCAGATAAAGTGTAGGTATCTGCTTTGGCAGCTCCCCTGGATCGAGCTGCTCCGGTAGCTCTCCACAAAAACCCTGTGAAGAGATGATCAGGCAGGATAGCCTAGTCTGTTCTGCAGAAAGAAGCTACCCCTGAAACCTCAGTGGCTTAAAATCTAGAAGTTTATTTCTTGTTCATGCAAATTCTGACGCTGGAAGGGCAATTCTACAGGGTGTTTGTCCTGCACACCGTCCGTCAGTGATTCGGGCTGCTTCACAAATATGGTGCCACCAGATCAAAAGGTGGATTCCAGGTCATCACAGAAGAGGAAGAGAGAAGTGGGGGTTGTGGATCAGTCTTTACATGCTTTGACACTTTAGTTGACATAGATCGCTGGATAGGGCTGCTTATATAAAGGTTATAAGTTCAAACCCACCTAGCTGTACCACAAAAGGAAGGGGTCATCTGCTTTCATAAAGGGTACAGCCTAGACAACCTCATGCAACAATTGTACTCTGTACCACAAGGGGTGAGCATGAGTCAGAACTGACTTGAAGGCAACAGGATTTGGGGTGTTTTTGTTTGTTTGGTTGGTTGGTTGATTGGTTTGGTTTGCTGAGTGGGAGGTGGTTCTACCTACAGCATATTAATCTGAAGTAGTCACTTTAGGTTTTTTTGTTTGTTTTTTGAGAGATGTGGAAAAGCTCATTGGCTTTAATGGGGAGTTAACTCTGCCGCAGACGGCCTCCTCAAAATTTCCCTCCCGCTTCATAAACTAGCAGAGATTTTCAATGAAGGAGCCTACAGGCACCCGCTGGACATCTCCTTGCAAGGTCAGTCCTTTGGAGCCACTGGGAGGGAGAAAAAAGAGACTTCTATTCCTGTAAAGAATTCCAGCCCCAGAAATCCTCAGGGGGCAATTCTGCCCTGTCCTCTCGGGTCGCTATGAGTCCGAATTGAATTTATGGCTATGAGTTGAGTTTTAATTCCATTCACTTACTGCTATTGACAGGTTGCTAGATTAGGGCTTGTCTTCCCAAATGCCAGCACTAAACGAAAATGAGCTGTACGGGCCACAACAAAGGGGTTGGAAATAAATCAGGCACACTCATTAGATACCTATGGCAAAATTCAGAACTGAGCATGCTCTGACCCAAGTCATGTAGACCCAGGTGGAAGGTCCACCTGGTCATACAGAATAGGACTTCACAAAAGTGCACCAAAATCAACCAGTACGATCGACCAATGCCCTCCAGTGCTGTTGGGAGGTGATAGAAGTAGGCCTGGGCTCCTTGTCGCCCTCCCTTGTTCACGTGCTCTGCAAGTGGAGGGTGAGGCCCTTGGGGGTTCCTGCCGTGGCTCCTCAGCTGGTTCTGCACTCCTGCTCAGGTATTCCTCCCATGAAACCGCCATATTCAGCTGCAAACTTTCCCCACCCCTGCCATGCAGCCCGGCGTGCTTTCCGGAGATAGTGGGGACTTTTGGGGACTGCGATACCTGAAACTTTCTTTCATAACATTCACTTGGATTTACAAAAGTGCTTCTGCCATATGAATTCTTTCAGCGTTGCTAAGCAAGAACTGAGGTCAACCACCCCAGAAACCTAACACTATCAAGTCGATTCTGACTTATATCAATCTAGGGGGTCCTCAAACTATGGCCTGCGGACCACATGGCCCTCAGAGGACATTTATTCAGCATGCCGGGTGTTTTTGCCCCCTTTTTTTTTTTTTACTTCAAATTAGGTATGTGCAGTGCGCATAGGCATTTGTGCATAGTTTTATTTTTAAACTATAGTCCGGCCCTCCAGCGGGTTTGAGGGACAATGAACTGGCCTCCTGTTTAAAAAGTTTGAGGACCCCTGAAAGGACAACGTAGAACTATGCCTGTGGGTTCCCGAAGTTCTAAATCTTTACAGGAGCTGAGAACCGCATCTTTCTCTGTGAGCCATAGCGGATTCCAACTGGCTGGCCTCATGGTCACACACATTACACCTGGCTCCTTGAGCCTTAACTTGATAATTTAATGAAACGATACTTCTCCAAGTCACACTGTATCAAGGTCTATAATCTTGCTATTCTAATATCAAATTTAAAATAAGGAATATAGTTAAGCTCCAAATCCATAAGCAATAAGATCATTGAATCTCTTTGGACACTATTACTTAAAAAAAGAAAAAACTCTGTCCAATTATTTTCAGCACAGAAAAGCTTCCAGTGTTTACAGCTTAGTATTTAATTGCTTTTTCTCTTCTTCTTTTGCATTGGTGAATCATTTTGAGCTTATAATAATGTCAAAATAAATAGTTTCCAGAGCCTCCAGGCATTCACTGTGTAATGATCATTTAAAAGATTTCTTGGTTAGAGGGTCCTCAAAAGAATAAAAAGCGTGTCCGCATCCCTGGTCATTTCTATATTCAAAAGAAGAAATTGCTCATCAAATGCTACAAGCCAATTTCTTTCTTCAGCCAAACTGCCCATTTTAGCATCACTGAATTAAGCAAATGGTTCTACATTTCAAAGTCAACAATGATACTCTTTTCCCTTTAACACGAGCATCTTAAACAGCTCAAAAAATAGTCGAGCTCTTTATTATGGCTTTTCCTGAGAAAGCTGTTTCGTTGTTTATTTTATTTATTCATCTAGACTTTCATGTTAAGATTTGTGTATTTTAAGTTCTGCTAGTCAGGACATTTTAAATGGAGCCAGATTTTTTTTTTATACTGTGTCTTTTAAAATATAATGAGACTGAGCAGTACATCCGTTAATAAAATATAAAGTCTTCCTATTTCTGTTTGTTTGTAATTTCCCTAAGGATAACTCTTAATGTAGTAAAAACCAAAACCCGCCATAATGAATTACATTTGGTCTACTGGGGGTTGTGGCCAACCTTTTGATAGAAAAATCCAGAGACTCCCTTCTGCATCTCCTTTCCCAACCAAACCCCGTTGGCTGGAGGCTGGAAGGAAGAAAGAGGCTGGGCTGCTGGGGCAGGGTGGGGAAGGGGTAACCTTGCAGATTATTTCAAATTCTACTCTGAAGGCAGAAAGTTATCCAAATGAGATAGCTAGAGATTCACTTCCTTAGAAAAAGATTGAAATTAATGTGTCCCTTAGAAAAGCCAAAGGAAAAAAGTCGTTATTAATTTAGGCAATTGAAGAACTTTGAAAGCCATGTCTAGTACATAAAAACACCTGTCCCTTGAGCCCATCGGCCTAGGAAACTGAATTTTTATACCATGTAAAATAAAGGAAGGTCATTTCTTAGACTTGCTCAACAGAAGATTGTCATTTTAAACCGGTTACTGTAATGAGAAGCTGGGTTTTCGTAAAAAGGACTGAATGCTTGAGTCAGTGTGAAATGAAATTAGAGATGCATGTTCTGCGCATGGCGGCATTTCCGGAGGAGTCTGTGTTCCTGTGAGTGCTCTCGATCTGTCTCGTGCCTTCTGGGAAACTCACAGCGTGGTGCCCACATCTAGTCTCTCGGACTTTCTTGCCAGCTTTGGAAAGGTGTTGAGTCTGTTGGATCTGCTGCACAGAGACAGCATGCAAGTGGACCCTTCCCACATTCCTCAGAGAGCAGCCCCCCAGTGTAAATCTGTGGGTGAGGTTTGATGACCTTTGCCCCTTCATCATCCCGCATTCTTTGAGGGACCCAAGCGCTCCCCCGAGGCATTACCGGAGAAGCAGCTACCCCATAGTTTCCAGATGGTGGGTATCAGCCTGTGTGCTCATTGGGATCGCCAGAGAGCTGTCCAAAAGACATCTTTGTCCCATCTCCACTGAGTCCGATTTTATTGGCCTGGAATGCAGCCTAGGTGCTTGGATTTTTTTCTCTCTCATAAGTTTTTATTGTGAATTAGGTGAAGGTTTACCAAGATCATCAGTTTTTTATTCAACAATTCATACCCATTGTGTTTTATGCCACTTATTGCAATCTCCACAATATAATATGACTTGTTCCACTCCCTACTTATGTCTTCTGTTTCCCTTCCTCCTCTCTTCCTACCCTTCTCAACTTGGGCCTTGGATTAATACTGCCCTTTTGAGATCAAATGGTTTGCTGTTTTCAGGTTTGCGTGCCTCACTTGTGTAATTGCTCCCATTATAGACCAATCTATTATTTGGCTGAATATTGAACCACAGGTAGGAGTTCATTTTCAAACTTAGTGAATAAGGACCATCGTTTCAGAGGTTCTGTTAGTCCCTATCCAGCCAATAAGCCTGGTCTCTTTTATGACTGTGAATTTTGCTTCACTATCTAGGACCTTTGGATGTGATCCCTTTCAAAGAAGTTGGAATTGATAGTTGGAGATCATCTAGTTATTCTGTGCTCAGAGTCATGAAGTCTAATGTTCATGTGGTCCACTCACCACTCTTTCCTCCAGAGTGAGGGTGACAATACTTGCCACCTAGATGGCCACTTGTGAGCTTCTGAAATCCAGCTGCTACTCACCAGCATGGATGTCGAACATAGTCTTTACAGTCTAGGTAATGACAATTGTTCTTGGTGTCCTTCACAACTATAATCCCCAGCCCCCCAGCCCAATAAAGCACTCCCTCCAGTTGTTCGGTTATGCCTAAGGAGTTTTGATAACTTCATCTTCTGTGTGCTCCGGAATATTCAATTCCCTGGATGGTCAGAATGGTCAGTCAGGGCTCAGAATCTTGGTGTTAAGGCTTCTGGTGGGATCCTGGCACATCAGACACAGAGGTTGTGAGGCTAGAGGATGGGCAGAAGGGGATCATACTGAGTCTAACAAGGAAAGAAAAGGAAATGAAGGATATAAGCAATTAAAAGCAAGCGCATAAATAGATACAAATACACAGATGGCCCTTGCAACATTATTCCCAATCTCGCAAACGTGTCAACGGTCTAAATACCCATCAATAGGTGAATGGATAAGTCAAACATGTTGCCTACGGTATATACAATGGACTACTACTCAGCCATAAAGAGAAATGAACTCTTGACACAGGCTACAAGAGGAATGAACCTCATAAGCATTATGCTGAGTGAAATAAATCAGCTTCAAAAAGGACACATTTTGCTTAATTCCACTTACAAAAAATATCTAGGCTAGGAAAATGAATAGAGACAAACATCTCCCAATTGTTTCCAGGGATAGGTAGGAAGGTAAGTATGGTTGTTACATAATGCCATGTCAATTGGACAAATAAGTGAGGTGGAGTCTTTCTTATACCTATATGAGTGTCCTTGGATTTATTTCTCTAGTCAACCCAGCCTAACCCAGTAGGGCCTGGAGGGGAAGTGCCATCCCTGAGACGATACTGAGCTTCCATAAGGGTGATGACATAATTTTGGAATGGGTAAGGATGATATATGAACAACATGCAGAATGCCACTTAATTATAATCTTGTAGAGCGTGGAAGTGACGAATGTTTTGATGCATGTATATTTAGTATGATTTTTAAAGAGTGTACGCAAAAGAGCAATATGGCAAGTCTGTGTTGCCATTTGCTGTTGCTCAGCTAAAAGCGATTCGGGCCTGTGTAGTTCAAAGGGAACCACAGAGGCTCAGGAGGAAAGCTGGTACCATCTCCAACTGAGACTTGTCTGACCAAATGCAGAGTCTCCCTTCAAGTAACTGACAGGTCAGAGGCAGCTCATCTCTGCTGCAGAAGCAATGATTTGTCTCAATTCCCAGACCACTGTCACAGCCATGTCTTGTTGCTCTCGGTGCCCCCCTTCCCCACCACAATAAGTCACTAGAAAGCCATGCTTCATTTAAAAACAAACAAATAAAACCCTTCTGCCTCCATCCTGGCACTGTTTCAGCTTATTTAGCATCATAACATATGTCATCTGTTTCCCTAAACAATCTAACATGGACATGGCACGATGGGACTGATGAGTTAGGCAAATGAGAACCAGCCTGCCCTCTGAACACACACGATGGCATTTGACTTGCTGTCAGTAGATGCTGTCGCGTTTCTTCTCCTCTTTCATGGAAAATAAATACAGAAAAGAATGAGGACATGAAAAGGGCTGCAAGATGTTTAGCTCTGGTCTTTCTAGAAAGTGTAGAAAAAAAGTATGTGACCCCTGCCTGCCTTTAGATGCCCCACTCCTCTGGCAAACAAGGATTGCACACTGACCATGGACAAGACATCTGGATCTGGGGGGAGGATATAACAATTGCCCCCACCAGCAAAGAGTTTCCAGATTTACGGGACTACACAGGCCATGGAGCAGCTCATAAAAAGAACAAGAAGAATCACAAAGGAGGGTGTGCTCCAGCACCACTTCGTCCAGCTGCAGGCACATGAAGGCAAAGTTTCTTTTGCTTTCAGTCAAGTTTATGATTTCCGCTGCATCCCTTACCAACCAACACCTTCACGAAGATCTAGGTTCTTGGGTTGTTTCGCTCCAGGGCGGACATCTCCTTGGTAAAGCTTTATGGACAGCTCATGGTCCAAGAATTCCACCTATATGTTTTGAAAGGGGCCACGTTAAAACCCCTGGCTCAGACTTTCAGGACTGGGCACAATACAGCAAACCCACCATGGGGACAGCAGGATTTGGTAACACTCTCATCTCCATCACAACCTGGACCTGGCAAAGCTATTTTCTTCCACTCACCATCTTTCAATCAATATTTACTCAGCTATTAGTTGCTCCCCAGGCTCAGCATCAGAAAAGTGTTCAAACGTTACCGAATTGTCCATCTAATGGTAGAGGTCTGTGCAAGGGATATGAGAGCAAGAGGCTCAGAGATGATCAGTGGGTAACGAGAGAGGGATTCACCTTTATCATTTGTAGAAAGCCCCTGAGGCTTAGTCACATTGGCAGACTTTCCCTGGAGCAAGCAAATAAAGCTGCTCCCGGCTCAGCTCCATTCCTGATCTGGTCTTGCCATGAGACTATCCAGGCTTTGTCCCAACCCCACGTTCTGGAAACCACGAGTGGAAGGAGGTGAATCTTGGGGATACCATGGAAAAGAATGGGCATTGCACAACACTTCATTGTACTCATATGCAAAGGCCAAGAGATAGAACCAGGTGAGACTGTGAACAGGACAAGGTGATACTGCATGGTTTAAAATCAGAAAAGGTGTGCATCAGGGTTGTATCCTTTCACTGTTCTTATTCCATCTGTATGCTGAGCAATTTATACAAGAAGCTGGTCTCTGTGAAAAAGAACATGGCATCAGGATTAGACGAAGACCCATGTAATGTCATTGGGAACATTTTCTCACTAAAAATTTTAGGTCATGGCATCAAAAAAGTGTCATTTTAACCTAAATGGGTTTTTAGACCAGTGAAATAACAGCGAGAGTGAGTCAGCATTGTGCACAGAATTGAGCGATACTGGTTCTTTGGGAAATTCATAATCCAACACTGACACTGCTGAGTTAAAGGATGACAGTGAGGAAGATTCTACACCTGAGCTCTGTGATGGGCCAACGTGGTGCTCTACTCTCTTCAGGAATGGATGAGCCAGCTCCACCAAGATTCCCCTTTACTGGAGCACCTGCTATGTATGTAGACGTTGAACACAAGAACGCTTTGGCGTTCCTACAATGATTTCTGACCGATGAGGTCATCGAAAAAATGATTATGATAGCCCGGAGGTTTACTTTCAGGTTTTAACCCCTCTTCAGTTAATTTCTGTGCATGGGGGAAGGTTTGGGGCTTGCTTCATTTTCCTACATACGGTATCTCAGTTTGTCCAACACCATTTGTTGAGCAAGCAGAATTTGTCCCTTTGGATATTTCTGTGTCCTTTTTCGAAGGCTAGTTTCCTGTTGACTGGTGAATATATGTGTAGCTTTTCTGTTCGTATCCATTGATCTATATACCTCTCAGTGTACCAATACACTGCTCTCCCTTAGGGAAAAACAACAACAAAAGTTGTATGAGCCCCTATATAATGATTTTTTTTAATGGACGATGAACTATTTTCCAGGCCAGCACTATCCTATGTTTGAGCACATTGCTGCAGCCACTGTGTCAAACCATCATGCCTTATAGCCTGCGGTACTCATGTTCAGGTATAGTGTTCTGCCATTCACAAGGTTCACACTGGCCAGTTCTTTCAGAAGTGGAAGACCAGGTCCTCCTCCCTCGTCTCTGTCTGGAAACTGCTGAAGTCTACCTGCAGTGAGTGACCCAGCAGGCATTTGAACTACTGGCTGCAAAATTTCCACCATTACAGCCAAATGCAGGCCACCACAGTACAACAGACAGTAACAGCATCTTAACACCACACAAAGGCTCCTCCCTGGGGAGACCACGTGTTCAGGCAATTGCTGCTGTTACACATGTAAGTGGGGGCTACATGAAGTCGCACCATCTCCTGTGGCCCTTCCAGGAACAGGCCATTCTGCTGTTGTTTCTACTGGACTTAGGCTCAGCTGCCAACCTGCCCTCTGCACGCATTCTTCTCCTTACCCTTCCATGTCACCTTCTCTTTGCCCAAGTCAATACTGCTGGTCAGTCACCTACTGGTGGATGCTTGCTTCTGAAGTTTCTGAACCACATTTCCCCATGGTTATGAGACATTGCTGCTGCCACTGCGAGCATTTAACAGGTTACTTTACACCTTCAATGAGAAATCTAGGGGAATAGAAAGAAAGCTTCTTCTTTCTCCCAAGGAGTGGGTGGTGGTTTTGAACCGTTTCCCTTGAGGTGAGCAGCCCAATGTGTAACCCACTACACCAGTAGAGCCTTGGTGGCACTGTCCAGCAATTATTAGACTGCTAAATATGAGGTCAGGGTTTCAAACCTACCAACTTCTCCTTGGGAGAACGATAAAGCTGTTCCCATAAAAGACTGACAGCTCCAGAAGCCCTCTATAGGGTGGCTATGAGTTGGAATTTTGCGGTCATTTAGGGCTTTTTGGTGGCATGTGATTTTTTAGGGCTTTTAGGTTGTTTGTGGACGTTCAAGGTGTGTTTGGGGCATTCGGGTGGTTTGGGGTTTTTAGGGTGTTTTATAAGATTTTAGGGAGTGTTTAAGGGATTTAGGGGTGGTTTTTTAGAGTGTATAGGTATTTTTCAGCACAATATGGTGTTTTTAGTGATGTTACAGAGTTCCTTAGGGATTTTAGGGCATTTTTCATATTATATGTGTTTTTTTCCCCCAGCATTTTAGGTTTTCTTAGGGCTTTCATGGTGTTTTCAGGGCATATATGGGGTTTAGGAATGTTTAGGGTTTGGGAATCTTCTAAGGATGATTTTTGGAAGTTTCACATGTTTGGGTGGGCATTTGGTGTTTTTTTGTGGCTTTAGAGTGTTTATGGGATCCTGTCAATTTGCAGCTTTAATTCCGCAAAGAAAAGTCAGACAGCAAGCCAGAAAGGAGCAGGAAATGAAGGGGAAGCCCAGGCCACATGTTACAGCTGCCAAGTCCGGAGAACCTAGGTGTGGTCGTTGGCTACCTGGGACCGGGAGTGGGGCTGTGCTCCTGCCCAAGGGTGCTAGGGAGTAAACCAATCTCAGCTGGACGTTTGGCTTTTCTACTAATTAGCCGACTCCATGAACTTTCCCAGGGGCAGCTGGCGAATTGCCAGGGGAACCCAGCTAGACCCCCCACACAAAAGCACAGGGATGGTTACAGGAACAGGAGGTTTCACACAGTGGATGTGCAGGGCTTGGGGTCGGGATTGGGGGCCAAGGTGAGGAAGGGGCAGCAATAAGGCCTGGTCCCAAATAATCAGACACTGAGCAATAAAAGTACAAGGACTGCCAAGAGAACATGGGGACAAAGGATGGCTGGACTTCATTTGATATCTTTGGACGTGCTGTCAGGAGAGACCAGTCCCTGAAGGGACATCAAGTCCATGAAGGACATGATGCTTGGCAAAAAGTGGAGGACGGGCAATAAAACAGCTCGAACCAGTGGCTACATCAGTGGGCATAGTAACAATGGTGAGGATGGTTTGAGACCTGGCAGTGTTTTATTTTACTGCTTGTGTTTTTCTAGAACTGTCTTTCCTGGATGCACGAGGAAGGATAACTGTGCTTGTGGGAAGCAAATGCACAGTGGGCAGCGCTTTGGCCAACATAGGTACACCACCGGCACACAGTGCCCCCTTACTTGGCATCCAAAGTGACAGGATTTGTCTTTCCCCAGAGCTCTCCAGCCCTGGGGGAAGCGGCCCTGCCTTCGGCGCACCGCCAGGGGGCAGCACTGCTGCTCTCTCACTGGCTACATCTGTGAGGACCCAGAGAGCAGCTCCTTTCTGCTGCTCTCCTCTCAGACTTCTGCCAGAAGCCTTGGCTCGTCCTGGATCCTCCCTTGATTCCCACTCTGCACCTTTGGGGACGCCCAGCCCATTAACTCTCTCCCATCCTTCCTTGCTGCCTCTTGTCCAGATGCCTGAGCTGGGCTTCAAGTAGTTGTAATGTTATGCTTAGGTGAGATGTGTTCAGCTTGTTTACTGTCTGTATACAAGAAAAGAGTTCAGCCCAAGACATCCACCCTTTTGTTCCT
>NW_027458496.1:0-91326 GCF_050624435.1 Tenrec ecaudatus | reverse complement strand
AGCCCCAGCCTTAGCCTAGGGGAGCCCAGAGCCTAGGGGTGCCCAAGCCTGAAGGCCAGGGGCCCCAGCCTTAGCCTAGGGGAGCCCAGAGCCTAGGGGTGCCCAAGCCTGAAGGCCAGGGGAGCCCCAGCCTTAGCCTAGGGGAGCCCAGAGCCTAGGGGTGCCCAAGCCTGAAGGCCAGGGAGCCCCAGCCTTAGCCTAGGGGAGCCCAGAGCCTAGGGGTGCCCAAGCCTGAAGGCCAGGGAGCCCCAGCCTTAGCCTAGGGGAGCCCAGAGCCTAGGGGTGCCCAAGCCTGAAGGCCAGGGGAGCCCCAGCCTTAGCCTAGGGGAGCCCAGAGCCTAGGGGTGCCCAAGCCTGAAGAGCAGGGGAGCCCCAGCCTTAGCCTAGGGGAGCCCAGAGCCTAGGGGTGCCCAAGCCTGAAGGCCAGGGGAGCCCCAGCCTTAGCCTAGGGGAGCCCAGAGCCTAGGGGTGCCCAAGCCTGAAGGCCAGGGGAGCCCCAGCCTTAGCCTAGGGGAGCCCAGAGCCTAGGGGTGCCCAAGCCTGAAGGCCAGGGGAGCCCCAGCCTTAGCGTAGGGGAGCCCAGAGCCTAGGGGTGCCCAAGCCTGAAGGCCAGGGGAGCCCCAGCCTTAGCTAGGGGAGCCCAGAGCCTAGGGGTGCCCAAGCCTGAAGGCCAGGGGAGCCCCAGCCTTAGCCTAGGGGAGCCCAGAGCCTAGGGGTGCCCAAGCCTGAAGGCCAGGGGAGCCCCAGCCTTAGCCTAGGGGAGCCCAAAGCCTAGGGGTGCCCAAGCCTGAAGGCCAGGGGAGCCCCAGCCTTAGCCTAGGGGAGCCCAAAGCCTAGGGGTGCCCAAGCCTGAAGGCCAGGGGAGCCCCAGCCTTAGCCTAGGGGAGCCCAGAGCCTAGGGGTGCCCAAGCCTGAAGGCCAGGGGAGCCCAGCCTTAGCCTAGGGGAGCCCAAAGCCTAGGGGTGCCCAAGCCTGAAGGCCAGGGGAGCCCCAGCCTTAGCCTAGGGGAGCCCAAAGCCTAGGGGTGCCCAAGCCTGAAGGCCAGGGGAGCCCCAGCCTTAGCCTAGGGGAGCCCAAAGCCTAGGGGTGCCCAAGCCTGAAGGCCAGGGGAGCCCCAGCCTTAGCCTAGGGGAGCCCAAAGCCTAGGGGTGCCCAAGCCTGAAGGCCAGGGGAGCCCCAGCCTTAGCCTAGGGGAGCCCAAAGCCTAGGGGTGCCCAAGCCTGAAGGCCAGGGGAGCCCCAGCCTTAGCCTAGGGGAGCCCAAAGCCTAGGGGTGCCCAAGCCTGAAGGCCAGGGGAGCCCCAGCCTTAGCCTAGGGGAGCCCAAAGCCTAGGGGTGCCCAAGCCTGAAGGCCAGGGGAGCCCCAGCCTTAGCCTAGGGGAGCCCAAAGCCTAGGGGTGCCCAAGCCTGAAGGCCAGGGGAGCCCCAGCCTTAGCCTAGGGGAGCCCAAAGCCTAGGGGTGCCCAAGCCTGAAGGCCAGGGGAGCCCCAGCCTTAGCCTAGGGGAGCCCAAAGCCTAGGGGTGCCCAAGCCTGAAGGCCAGGGGAGCCCCAGCCTTAGCCTAGGGGAGCCCAAAGCCTAGGGGTGCCCAAGCCAGAAGGCCAGGGGAGCCCCAGCCTTAGCCTAGGGGAGCCCAAAGCCTAGGGGTGCCCAAGCCTGAAGGCCAGGGGAGCCCCAGCCTTAGCCTAGGGGAGCCCAAAGCCTAGGGGTGCCCAAGCCTGAAGGCCAGGGGAGCCCCAGCCTTAGCCTAGGGGAGCCCAAAGCCTAGGGGTGCCCAAGCCTGAAGGCCAGGGGAGCCCCAGCCTTAGCCTAGGGGAGCCCAAAGCCTAGGGTGCCCTAGCCTGAAGGCCAGGGGAGCCCCAGCCTTAGCCTAGGGGAGCCCAAAGCCTAGGGGTGCCCTAGCCTGAAGGCCAGGGGAGCCCCAGCCTTAGCCTAGGGGAGCCCAAAGCCTAGGGGTGCCCTAGCCTGAAGGCCAGGGGAGCCCCAGCCTTAGCCTAGGGGAGCCCAAAGCCTAGGGGTGCCCAAGCCTGAAGGCCAGGGGAGCCCCAGCCTTAGCCTAGGGGAGCCCAAAGCCTAGGGGTGCCCTAGCCTGAAGGCCAGGGGAGCCCCAGCCTTAGCCTAGGGGAGCCCAAAGCCTAGGGGTGCCCTAGCCTGAAGGCCAGGGGAGCCCCAGCCTTAGCCTAGGGGAGCCCAAAGCCTAGGGGTGCCCTAGCCTGAAGGCCAGGGGAGCCCCAGCCTTAGCCTAGGGGAGCCCAAAGCCTAGGGGTGCCCTAGCCTGAAGGCCAGGGGAGCCCCAGCCTTAGCCTAGGGGAGCCCAAAGCCTAGGGGTGCCCTAGCCTGAAGGCCAGGGGAGCCCCAGCCTTAGCCTAGGGGAGCCCAAAGCCTAGGGGTGCCCTAGCCTGAAGGCCAGGGGAGCCCCAGCCTTAGCCTAGGGGAGCCCAAAGCCTAGGGGTGCCCTAGCCTGAAGGCCAGGGGAGCCCCAGCCTTAGCCTAGGGGAGCCCAAAGCCTAGGGGTGCCCTAGCCTGAAGGCCAGGGGAGCCCCAGCCTTAGCCTAGGGGAGCCCAAAGCCTAGGGGTGCCCTAGCCTGAAGGCCAGGGGAGCCCCAGCCTTAGCCTAGGGGAGCCCAAAGCCTAGGGGTGCCCTAGCCTGAAGGCCAGGGGAGCCCCAGCCTTAGCCTAGGGGAGCCCAAAGCCTAGGGGTGCCCTAGCCTGAAGGCCAGGGGAGCCCCAGCCTTAGCCTAGGGGAGCCCAAAGCCTAGGGGTGCCCAAGCCTGAAGGCCAGGGGAGCCCCAGCCTTAGCCTAGGGAGCCCAAAGCCCTAGGGGTGCCCTAGCCTGAAGGCCAGGGGAGCCCCAGCCTTAGCCTAGGGGAGCCCAAAGCCTAGGGGTGCCCAAGCCTGAAGGCCAGGGGAGCCCCAGCCTTAGCCTAGGGGAGCCCAAAGCCTAGGGGTGCCCTAGCCTGAAGGCCAGGGGAGCCCCAGCCTTAGCCTAGGGGAGCCCAAAGCCTAGGGGTGCCCTAGCCTGAAGGCCAGGGGAGCCCCAGCCTTAGCCTAGGGGAGCCCAAAGCCTAGGGGTGCCCTAGCCTGAAGGCCAGGGGAGCCCCAGCCTTAGCCTAGGGGAGCCCAAAGCCTAGGGGTGCCCTAGCCTGAAGGCCAGGGGAGCCCCAGCCTTAGCCTAGGGGAGCCCAAAGCCTAGGGGTGCCCCTAGCCTGAAGGCCAGGGGAGCCCCAGCCTTAGCCTAGGGGAGCCCAAAGCCTAGGGGTGCCCTAGCCTGAAGGCCAGGGGAGCCCCAGCCTTAGCCTAGGGGAGCCCAAAGCCTAGGGGTGCCCTAGCCTGAAGGCCAGGGGAGCCCCAGCCTTAGCCTAGGGGAGCCCAAAGCCTAGGGGTGCCCTAGCCTGAAGGCCAGGGGAGCCCCAGCCTTAGCCTAGGGAGCCCAGAGCCTAGGGGTGCCCTAGCCTGAAGGCCAGGGGAGCCCCAGCCTTAGCCTAGGGGAGCCCAGAGCCTAGGGGTGCCCTAGCCTGAAGGCCAGGGGAGCCCCAGCCTTAGCCTAGGGGAGCCCAGAGCCTAGGGGTGCCCTAGCCTGAAGGCCAGGGGAGCCCCAGCCTTAGCCTAGGGGAGCCCAGAGCCTAGGGGTGCCCAAGCCTGAAGGCCAGGGGAGCCCCAGCCTTAGCCTAGGGGAGCCCAGAGCCTAGGGGTGCCCAAGCCTGAAGGCCAGGGGAGCCCCAGCCTTAGCCTAGGGGAGCCCAGAGCCTAGGGGTGCCCAAGCCTGAAGGCCAGGGGAGCCCCAGCCTTAGCCTAGGGGAGCCCAGAGCCTAGGGGTGCCCAAGCCTGAAGGCCAGGGGAGCCCCAGCCTTAGCCTAGGGGAGCCCAGAGCCTAGGGGTGCCCAAGCCTGAAGGCCAGGGGAGCCCCAGCCTTAGCCTAGGGGAGCCCAGAGCCTAGGGGTGCCCAAGCCTGAAGGCCAGGGGAGCCCCAGCCTTAGCCTAGGGGAGCCCAGAGCCTAGGGGTGCCCAAGCCTGAAGGCCAGGGGAGCCCCAGCCTTAGCCTAGGGGAGCCCAGAGCCTAGGGGTGCCCAAGCCTGAAGGCCAGGGGAGCCCCAGCCTTAGCCTAGGGGAGCCCAGAGCCTAGGGGTGCCCAAGCCTGAAGGCCAGGGGAGCCCCAGCCTTAGCCTAGGGGAGCCCAGAGCCTAGGGGTGCCCAAGCCTGAAGGCCAGGGGAGCCCCAGCCTTAGCCTAGGGGAGCCCAGAGCCTAGGGGTGCCCAAGCCTGAAGGCCAGGGGAGCCCCAGCCTTAGCCTAGGGGAGCCCAGAGCCTAGGGGTGCCCAAGCCTGAAGGCCAGGGGAGCCCCAGCCTTAGCCTAGGGGAGCCCAGAGCCTAGGGGTGCCCAAGCCTGAAGGCCAGGGGAGCCCAGCCTTAGCCTAGGGGAGCCCAGAGCCTAGGGGTGCCCAAGCCTGAAGGCCAGGGGAGCCCCAGCCTTAGCCTAGGGGAGCCCAGAGCCTAGGGGTGCCCAAGCCTGAAGGCCAGGGGAGCCCCAGCCTTAGCCTAGGGGAGCCCAGAGCCTAGGGGTGCCCAAGCCTGAAGGCCAGGGGAGCCCCAGCCTTAGCCTAGGGGAGCCCAGAGCCTAGGGGTGCCCAAGCCTGAAGGCCAGGGGAGCCCCAGCCTTAGCCTAGGGGAGCCCAGAGCCTAGGGGTGCCCAAGCCTGAAGGCCAGGGGAGCCCCAGCCTTAGCCTAGGGGAGCCCAGAGCCTAGGGGTGCCCAAGCCTGAAGGCCAGGGGAGCCCCAGCCTTAGCCTAGGGGAGCCCAGAGCCTAGGGGTGCCCAAGCCTGAAGGCCAGGGGAGCCCCAGCCTTAGCCTAGGGGAGCCCAGAGCCTAGGGGTGCCCAAGCCTGAAGGCCAGGGGAGCCCCAGCCTTAGCCCTAGGGGAGCCCAGAGCCTAGGGGTGCCCAAGCCTGAAGGCCAGGGGAGCCCCAGCCTTAGCCTAGGGGAGCCCAGAGCCTAGGGGTGCCCAAGCCTGAAGGCCAGGGGAGCCCCAGCCTTAGCCTAGGGGAGCCCAGAGCCTAGGGGTGCCCAAGCCTGAAGGCCAGGGGAGCCCCAGCCTTAGCCTAGGGGAGCCCAGAGCCTAGGGGTGCCCAAGCCTGAAGGCCAGGGGAGCCCCAGCCTTAGCCTAGGGGAGCCCAGAGCCTAGGGGTGCCCAAGCCTGAAGGCCAAGGGAGCCCCAGCCTTAGCCTAGGGGAGCCCAGAGCCTAGGGGTGCCCAAGCCTGAAGGCCAGGGGAGCCCCAGCCTTAGCCTAGGGGAGCCCAGAGCCTAGGGGTGCCCAAGCCTGAAGGCCAGGGGAGCCCCAGCCTTAGCCTAGGGGAGCCCAGAGCCTAGGGGTGCCCAAGCCTGAAGGCCAGGGGAGCCCCAGCCTTAGCCTAGGGGAGCCCAGAGCCTAGGGGTGCCCAAGCCTGAAGAGCAGGGGAGCCCCAGCCTTAGCCTAGGGGAGCCCAGAGCCTAGGGGTGCCCAAGCCTGAAGGCCAGGGGAGCCCCAGCCTTAGCCTAGGGGAGCCCAGAGCCTAGGGGTGCCCAAGCCTGAAGGCCAGGGGAGCCCCAGCCTTAGCCTAGGGGAGCCCAGAGCCTAGGGGTGCCCAAGCCTGAAGGCCAGGGGAGCCCCAGCCTTAGCGTAGGGGAGCCCAGAGCCTAGGGGTGCCCAAGCCTGAAGGCCAGGGGAGCCCCAGCCTTAGCGTAGGGGAGCCCAGAGCCTAGGGGTGCCCAAGCCTGAAGGCCAGGGGAGCCCCAGCCTTAGCCTAGGGGAGCCCAGAGCCTAGGGGTGCCCAAGCCTGAAGGCCAGGGGAGCCCCAGCCTTAGCCTAGGGGAGCCCAGAGCCTAGGGGTGCCCAAGCCTGAAGGCCAGGGGAGCCCCAGCCTTAGCCTAGGGGAGCCCAGAGCCTAGGGGTGCCCAAGCCTGAAGGCCAGGGGAGCCCCAGCCTTAGCCTAGGGGAGCCCAGAGCCTAGGGGTGCCCAAGCCTGAAGGCCAGGGGAGCCCCAGCCTTAGCCTAGGGGTGCCCAGAGCCTAGGGGTGCCCAAGCCTGAAGGCCAGGGGAGCCCCAGCCTTAGCCTAGGGGAGCCCAGAGCCTAGGGGTGCCCAAGCCTGAAGGCCAGGGGAGCCCCAGCCTTAGCCTAGGGGAGCCCAGAGCCTAGGGGTGCCCAAGCCTGAAGGCCAGGGGAGCCCCAGCCTTAGCCTAGGGGAGCCCAGAGCCTAGGGGTGCCCAAGCCTGAAGGCCAGGGGAGCCCCAGCCTTAGCCTAGGGGAGCCCAGAGCCTAGGGGTGCCCAAGCCTGAAGGCCAGGGGAGCCCCAGCCTTAGCCTAGGGGAGCCCAGAGCCTAGGGGTGCCCAAGCCTGAAGGCCAGGGGAGCCCCAGCCTTAGCCTAGGGGAGCCCAGAGCCTAGGGGTGCCCAAGCCTGAAGGCCAGGGGAGCCCCAGCCTTAGCCTAGGGGAGCCCAGAGCCTAGGGGTGCCCAAGCCTGAAGGCCAGGGGAGCCCCAGCCTTAGCCTAGGGGAGCCCAGAGCCTAGGGGTGCCCAAGCCTGAAGGCCAGGGGAGCCCCAGCCTTAGCCTAGGGGAGCCCAGAGCCTAGGGGTGCCCAAGCCTGAAGGCCAGGGGAGCCCCAGCCTTAGCCTAGGGGAGCCCAGAGCCTAGGGGTGCCCAAGCCTGAAGGCCAGGGGAGCCCCAGCCTTAGCCTAGGGGAGCCCAGAGCCTAGGGGTGCCCAAGCCTGAAGGCCAGGGGAGCCCCAGCCTTAGCCTAGGGGAGCCCAGAGCCTAGGGGTGCCCAAGCCTGAAGGCCAGGTGGAGCCCCAGCCTTAGCCTAGGGGAGCCCAGAGCCTAGGGGTGCCCAAGCCTGAAGGCCAGGGGAGCCCCAGCCTTAGCCTAGGGGAGCCCAGAGCCTAGGGGTGCCCAAGCCTGAAGGCCAGGGGAGCCCCAGCCTTAGCCTAGGGGAGCCCAGAGCCTAGGGGTGCCCAAGCCTGAAGGCCAGGGGAGCCCCAGCCTTAGCCTAGGGGAGCCCAGAGCCTAGGGGTGCCCAAGCCTGAAGGCCAGGGGAGCCCCAGCCTTAGCCTAGGGGAGCCCAGAGCCTAGGGGTGCCCAAGCCTGAAGGCCAGGGGAGCCCCAGCCTTAGCCTAGGGGAGCCCAGAGCCTAGGGGTGCCCAAGCCTGAAGGCCAGGGGAGCCCCAGCCTTAGCCTAGGGGAGCCCAAAGCCTAGGGGTGCCCAAGCCTGAAGGCCAGGGGAGCCCCAGCCTTAGCCTAGGGGAGCCCAAAGCCTAGGGGTGCCCAAGCCTGAAGGCCAGGGGAGCCCCAGCCTTAGCCTAGGGGAGCCCAAAGCCTAGGGGTGCCCAAGCCTGAAGGCCAGGGGAGCCCCAGCCTTAGCCTAGGGGAGCCAAAGCCTAGGGGTGCCCAAGCCTGAAGGCCAGGGGAGCCCCAGCCTTAGCCTAGGGGAGCCCAAAGCCTAGGGGTGCCCAAGCCTGATGGCCAGGGGAGCCCCAGCCTTAGCCTAGGGGAGCCCAAAAGCCTAGGGGTGCCCAAGCCTGATGGCCAGGGGAGCCCCAGCCTTAGCCTAGGGGAGCCCAAAGCCTAGGGGTGCCCAAGCCTGAAGGCCAGGGGAGCCCCAGCCTTAGCCTAGGGGAGCCCAAAGCCTAGGGGTGCCCAAGCCTGAAGGCCAGGGGAGCCCCAGCCTTAGCCTAGGGGAGCCCAAAGCCTAGGGGTGCCCAAGCCTGAAGGCCAGGGGAGCCCCAGCCTTAGCCTAGGGGAGCCCAAAGCCTAGGGGTGCCCAAGCCTGAAGGCCAGGGGAGCCCCAGCCTTAGCCTAGGGGAGCCCAAAGCCTAGGGGTGCCCAAGCCTGAAGGCCAGGGGAGCCCCAGCCTTAGCCTAGGGGAGCCCAAAGCCTAGGGGTGCCCAAGCCTGAAGGCCAGGGGAGCCCCAGCCTTAGCCTAGGGGAGCCCAAAGCCTAGGGGTGCCCAAGCCTGAAGGCCAGGGGAGCCCCAGCCTTAGCCTAGGGGAGCCCAAAGCCTAGGGGTGCCCAAGCCTGAAGGCCAGGGGAGCCCCAGCCTTAGCCTAGGGGAGCCCAAAGCCTAGGGGTGCCCAAGCCTGAAGGCCAGGGGAGCCCCAGCCTTAGCCTAGGGGAGCCCAAAGCCTAGGGGTGCCCAAGCCTGAAGGCCAGGGGAGCCCCAGCCTTAGCCTAGGGGAGCCCAAAGCCTAGGGGTGCCCAAGCCTGAAGGCCAGGGGAGCCCCAGCCTTAGCCTAGGGGAGCCCAAAGCCTAGGGGTGCCCAAGCCTGAAGGCCAGGGGAGCCCCAGCCTTAGCCTAGGGGAGCCCAAAGCCTAGGGGTGCCCAAGCCTGAAGGCCAGGGGAGCCCCAGCCTTAGCCTAGGGGAGCCCAAAGCCTAGGGGTGCCCAAGCCTGAAGGCCAGGGGAGCCCCAGCCTTAGCCTAGGGGAGCCCAAAGCCTAGGGGTGCCCAAGCCTGAAGGCCAGGGGAGCCCCAGCCTTAGCCTAGGGGAGCCCAAAGCCTAGGGGTGCCCAAGCCTGAAGGCCAGGGGAGCCCCAGCCTTAGCCTAGGGGAGCCCAAAGCCTAGGGGTGCCCAAGCCTGAAGGCCAGGGGAGCCCCAGCCTTAGCCTAGGGGAGCCCAAAGCCTAGGGGTGCCCAAGCCTGAAGGCCAGGGGAGCCCCAGCCTTAGCCTAGGGGAGCCCAAAGGCCTAGGGGTGCCCAAGCCTGAAGGCCAGGGGAGCCCCAGCCTTAGCCTAGGGGAGCCCAAAGCCTAGGGGTGCCCAAGCCTGAAGGCCAGGGGAGCCCCAGCCTTAGCCTAGGGGAGCCCAAAGCCTAGGGGTGCCCAAGCCTGAAGGCCAGGGGAGCCCCAGCCTTAGCCTAGGGGAGCCCAAAGCCTAGGGGTGCCCAAGCCTGAAGGCCAGGGGAGCCCCAGCCTTAGCCTAGGGGAGCCCAAAGCCTAGGGGTGCCCAAGCCTGAAGGCCAGGGGAGCCCCAGCCTTAGCCTAGGGGAGCCCAAAGCCTAGGGGTGCCCAAGCCTGAAGGCCAGGGGAGCCCCAGCCTTAGCCTAGGGGAGCCCAAAGCCTAGGGGTGCCCAAGCCTGAAGGCCAGGGGAGCCCCAGCCTTAGCCTAGGGGAGCCCAAAGCCTAGGGGTGCCCAAGCCTGAAGGCCAGGGGAGCCCCAGCCTTAGCCTAGGGGAGCCCAAAGCCTAGGGGTGCCCTAGCCTGAAGGCCAGGGGAGCCCCAGCCTTAGCCTAGGGGAGCCCAAAGCCTAGGGGTGCCCTAGCCTGAAGGCCAGGGGAGCCCCAGCCTTAGCCTAGGGGAGCCCAAAGCCTAGGGGTGCCCTAGCCTGAAGGCCAGGGGAGCCCCAGCCTTAGCCTAGGGGAGCCCAAAGCCTAGGGGTGCCCTAGCCTGAAGGCCAGGGGAGCCCCAGCCTTAGCCTAGGGGAGCCCAAAGCCTAGGGGTGCCCTAGCCTGAAGGCCAGGGGAGCCCCAGCCTTAGCTAGGGGAGCCCAAAGCCTAGGGGTGCCCTAGCCTGAAGGCCAGGGGAGCCCCAGCCTTAGCCTAGGGGAGCCCAAAGCCTAGGGGTGCCCTAGCCTGAAGGCCAGGGGAGCCCCAGCCTTAGCCTAGGGGAGCCCTAGCCTAAAGCCTAGGGGTGCCCTAGCCTGAAGGCTAGGGGAGCCCCAGCCTTAGCCTAGGGGAGCCCAAAGCCTAGGGGTGCCCTAGCCTGAAGGCTAGGGGAGCCCCAGCCTTAGCCTAGGGGAGCCCTAGCCTAAAGCCTAGGGGTGCCCTAGCCTGAAGGCTAGGGGAGCCATAGCCGTAGCCTAGGGGAGCCCGAGCCGAAAGCCTAGGGGTGCCCTAGCCTGAAGGCTAGGGGAGCCCTAGCCGTAGCCTAGGGGAGCCTGAGCCGAAAGCCTAGGAGTGCCCTAGCCTGAAGGCTAGGGGAGCCCTAGCCGTAGCCTAGGGGAGCCCGAGCCGAAAGCCTAAGGGTGCCCTAGCATGAAGGCTAGGGGAGCCGTAGCCGTAGCCTAGGGGAGCCCGAGCCGAAAGCCTAGGGGTGCCCTAGCCTGAAGGCTAGGGGAGCCCTAGCCGTAGCCTAGGGGAGCCCTAGCCTAAAGCCTCGGGGTGCCCTAGCCTGAAGGCTATGGGAGCCCTAGCCTTAGCCTAGGGGAGCCCTAGCCGAAAGCCTAGGGGTGCCCTAGCCTGAAGGCTAGGGGAGCCCTAGCCTAAAGCCTCGGGGTGCCCTAGCCTGAAGGCTAGGGCAGCCCTATCCTTAGCCTATGGGAGCCCTAGCCTAAAGCCTAGGGGTGCCCTAGCCTGAAGGCTAGGGGAGCCCTAGCCTTAGCCTAGGGGTGCCCTAGCCTTAGACCAGGGGTGCCCTAGCCTGAAGGCTAGGGAAGCCCTAGCCTTAGCCTAGGGGAGCCCTAGCCGAAAGCCTAGGGGTGCCCTAGCCTGAAGGCTAGGGGAGCCCTAGCCGTAGCCTAGGGGAGCCCGAGCCGAAAGCCTAGGGGTGCCCTACCGTGAAGGCTAGGGGAGACCTAGCCTTAGCCTAGGGGAGCCCTAGCCGAAAGCCTAGGGGTGCCCTAGCTTGAAGGCTAGGGGAGCCCTAGCCTTAGCCTAGGGGAGCCCTAGCCGAAAGCCTAGGGGTGCCCTAGCCTGAAGGCTAGGGGAGCCCTAGCCTTAGCCTAGGGGAGCCGAAAGCCTAGGGGTGCCCTAACCTGAAGGCTAGGGGAGCCCTAGCCTTAGCCTAGGGGAGCCCTAGCCGAAAGTCTAGGGGTGCCCTAGCCTGAAGGCTAGGGGAGCCCTAGCCTTAGCCTAGGGGAGCCGAAAGCCTAGGGGTGCCCTAGCCTGAAAGCTAGGGGAGCCCTAGCCTTAGCCTAGGGGAGCCCTGGCCTAAAGCCTAGGGGTGCCCTAGCCTGAAGGCTAGGGGAGCCATAGCCTTAGCCTAGGGGAGCCGAAAGCGTAGGGGTGCCCTAGGCTGAAGGCTAGGGGAGCCCTAGCCGTAGCCTAGGGGAGCCCGAGCCGAAAGCCTAGGGGTGCCCTAGCCAGAAGGCTAGGGGAGCCCTAGCCGTAGCCTAGGGGAGAACGAGCCGAAAGCCTAGGGGTGCCCTAGCCTGAAGGCTAGGGGAGCCCTAGCCGTAGCCTAGGGGAGCCGAAAGCCTAGGGGTGCCCTAGCCTGAAGGCTACGGGAGCCCTAGCCGTAGCCTAGGGGAGCCCGAGCCGAAAGCCTAGGGGTGCCCTAGGCTGAAGGCTAGGGGAGCCCTAGCCGTAGCCTAGGGGAGAACGAGCCGAAAGCCTAGGGGTGCCCTAGCCTGAAGGCTAGGGGAGCCCTAGCCGTAGCCTAGGGGAGCCGAAAGCCTAGGGGTGCCCTAGCCTGAAGGCTACGGGAGCCCTAGCCGTAGCCTAGGGGAGCCGAAAGCCTAGGGGAGCCCTAGCCTGAAGGCTAGGGGAACCCTAGCCGTAGCCTAGGGGAGCCGAAAGCCTAGGGGTGCCCTAGCCGGAAGGCTAAGGGAGCCCTAGTCGTAGCCAAGGGAGCCCTAGCCTGAATCCTAGGGGTGCCCTAGCCTGAAGTCTATGGGAGCCCTAGCCTTAGCCTAGGGGAAACCTAGCCGAAAGCCTAGGGGTGCCCTAGCCTGAAGGCTAGGGGAGCCCTAGCCTTAGCCTAGGGGAGCCCTAGCCGAAATCCCAGGGGTGCCCTAGCCTGAAGGCTAGGGAAACCCTAGCCTTAGCCTAGGGGAGCCCTAGCCGAAAGCCTAGGGGTGCCCCAGCCTGAAGGCTAGGGGAACCCTAGCCTTAGCCTAGGTGAGCCCTAGCCGAAAGCCTAGGGGTGCCCTAGCCTGAAGGCTAGGGGAGCCCTCGCCGTAGCCTAGGGGAGCCCGAACCGAAAGCCTAGGGGTGCCCTAGCCTGCAGGCTAGGGGAGCCTTAGCCGTAGCCTAGGGGAGCCCGAGCCGAAAGCCTAGGGGTGCCCTAGCCTGAAGGCTAGGGGTGCCCTAGCCGTAGCCTAGGGGAGCCCGAGCCGAAAGCCTAGGGGTGCCCTAGCCTGAAGGCTAGGGGAGCCCTAGCCGTAGCCTAGTGGAACCCGAACCGAAAGCCTAGGGGTGCCCTAGCCTGAAGGCTAGGGGAGCCCTAGCCGTAGCCTAGGGGAGCCCGAGCCGAAAGCCTAGGGGTGCCCTAGCCTGAAGGCTAGGGGAGCCCTAGCCGTAGCCTAGGGGAGCCTGAGACAAAAGCCTAGGAGTGCCCTAGCCTGAAGGCTAGGGGAGCCCTAGCCTTAGCCTAGGGGAGAACGAGCCGAAAGCCTAGGGTTGCCCTAGCCTGAAGGCTAGGGGAGCCCTAGCCGTAGCCTAGGGGAGCCCGAGCCGAAAGCCTACGGGTGCCCTAGCCTGAAGGCTAGGGGAGCCCTAGCCGTAGCCTAGGGGAGCCCGAGCCGAAAGCCTAGGGGTGCCCTAGCCTGAAGGCTAGGGGAGCCCTATCCTTAGCCTATGGGAGCCCTAGCCTAAAGCCTAGGGGTGCCCTAGCCTGAAGGCTAGGGGAGCCCTAGCCTTAGCCTAGGGGTGCCCTAGCCTTAGACCAGGGGTGCCCTAGCCTGAAGGCTAGGGAAGCCCTATCCTTAGCCTAGGGGAGCCGTAGCCGAAAGCCTAGGGGTGCCCTAGCCTGAAGGCTAGGGGAGCCCTAGCCTTAGCCTAGGTGAGCCCTAGCCGAAAGCCTAGGGGTGCCCTAGCCTGAAGGCTAGGGGAGCCCTAGCCGTAGCCTAGGGGAGCCCGAGCCGAAAGCCTAGGGGTGCCCTACCGTGAAGGCTAGGGGAGACCTAGCCTTAGCCTAGGGGAGCCCTAGCCGAAAGCCTAGGGGTGCCCTAGCCTGAAGGCTAGGGGTGCCCTAGCCTGAAGGCTAGGGGAGCCCTAGCCTTAGCCTAGGGGAGCCGAAAGCCTAGGGGTGCCCTAACCTGAAGGCTAGGGGAGCCCTAGCCTTAGCCTAGGGGAGCCCTAGCCGAAAGTCTAAGGGTGCCCTAGCCTGAAGGCTAGGGGAGCCCTAGCCTTAGCCTAGGGGAGCCGAAAGCCTAGGGGTGCCCTAGCCTGAAAGCTAGGGGAGCCCTAGCCTTAGCCTAGGGGAGCCCTGGCCTAAAGCCTAGGGGTGCCCTAGCCTGAAGGCTAGGGGAGCCATAGCCTTAGCCTAGGGGAGCCGAAAGCGTAGGGGTGCCCTAGCCTGAAGGCTAGGGGAGCCCTAGCCGTAGCCTAGGGGAGCCCGAGCCGAAAGCCAAGGGGTGCCCTAGCCTGAAGGCTAGGGGAGCCCTAGCCGTAGCCTAGGGGAGCCCTAGCCTAAAGCCTCGGGGTGCCCTAGCCTGAAGGCTATGGGAGCCCTAGCCTAAAGCCTCGGGGTGCCCTAGCCTGAAGGCTAGGGCAGCCCTATCCTTAGCCTATGGGAGCCCTAGCCTAAAGCCTAGGGGTGCCCTAGCCTGAAGGCTAGGGGAGCCCTAGCCTTAGCCTAGGGGTGCCCTAGCCTTAGACCAGGGGTGCCCTAGCCTGAAGGCTAGGGAAGCCCTAGCCTTAGCCTAGGGGAGCCCTAGCCGAAAGCCTAGGGGTGCCCTAGCCTGAAGGCTAGGGGAGCCCTAGCCTTAGCCTAGGTGAGCCCTAGCCGAAAGCCTAGGGGTGCCCTAGCCTGAAGGCTAGGGGAGCCCTAGCCGTAGCCTAGGGGAGCCCGAGCCGAAAGCCTAGGGGTGCCCTACCGTGAAGGCTAGGGGAGACCTAGCCTTAGCCTAGGGGAGCCCTAGCCGAAAGCCTAGGGGTGCCCTAGCTTGAAGGCTAGGGGAGCCCTAGCCTTAGCCTAGGGGAGCCCTAGCCGAAAGCCTAGGGGTGCCCTAGCCTGAAGGCTAGGGGAGCCCTAGCCTTAGCCTAGGGGAGCCGAAAGCCTAGGGGTGCCCTAACCTGAAGGCTAGGGGAGCCCTAGCCTTAGCCTAGGGGAGCCCTAGCCGAAAGTCTAGGGGTGCCCTAGCCTGAAGGCTAGGGGAGCCCTAGCCTTAGCCTAGGGGAGCCGAAAGCCTAGGGGTGCCCTAGCCTGAAAGCTAGGGGAGCCCTAGCCTTAGCCTAGGGGAGCCCTGGCCTAAAGCCTAGGGGTGCCCTAGCCTGAAGGCTAGGGGAGCCATAGCCTTAGCCTAGGGGAGCCGAAAGCGTAGGGGTGCCCTAGGCTGAAGGCTAGGGGAGCCCTAGCCGTAGCCTAGGGGAGCCCGAGCCGAAAGCCTAGGGGTGCCCTAGCCAGAAGGCTAGGGGAGCCCTAGCCGTAGCCTAGGGGAGAACGAGCCGAAAGCCTAGGGGTGCCCTAGCCTGAAGGCTAGGGGAGCCCTAGCCGTAGCCTAGGGGAGCCGAAAGCCTAGGGGTGCCCTAGCCTGAAGGCTACGGGAGCCCTAGCCGTAGCCTAGGGGAGCCCGAGCCGAAAGCCTAGGGGTGCCCTAGGCTGAAGGCTAGGGGAGCCCTAGCCGTAGCCTAGGGGAGAACGAGCCGAAAGCCTAGGGGTGCCCTAGCCTGAAGGCTAGGGGAGCCCTAGCCGTAGCCTAGGGGAGCCGAAAGCCTAGGGGTGCCCTAGCCTGAAGGCTACGGGAGCCCTAGCCGTAGCCTAGGGGAGCCGAAAGCCTAGGGGAGCCCTAGCCTGAAGGCTAGGGGAACCCTAGCCGTAGCCTAGGGGAGCCGAAAGCCTAGGGGTGCCCTAGCCGGAAGGCTAAGGGAGCCCTAGTCGTAGCCTAGGGGAGCCCTAGCCTGAATCCTAGGGGTGCCCTAGCCTGAAGTCTATGGGAGCCCTAGCCTTAGCCTAGGGGAAACCTAGCCGAAAGCCTAGGGGTGCCCCAGCCTGAAGGCTAGGGGAACCCTAGCCTTAGCCTAGGTGAGCCCTAGCCGAAAGCCTAGGGGTGCCCTAGCCTGAAGGCTAGGGGAGCCCTCGCCGTAGCCTAGGGGAGCCCGAACCGAAAGCCTAGGGGTGCCCTAGCCTGCAGGCTAGGGGAGCCCTAGCCGTAGCCTAGGGGAGCCCGAGCCGAAAGCCTAGGGGTGCCCTAGCCTGAAGGCTAGGGGTGCCCTAGCCGTAGCCTAGGGGAGCCCGAGCCGAAAGCCTAGGGGTGCCCTAGCCTGAAGGCTAGGGGAGCCCTAGCCGTAGCCTAGTGGAACCCGAACCGAAAGCCTAGGGGTGCCCTAGCCTGAAGGCTAGGGGAGCCCTAGCCGTAGCCTAGGGGAGCCCGAGCCGAAAGCCTAGGGGTGCCCTAGCCTGAAGGCTAGGGTAGCCCTAGCCGTAGCCTAGGGGAGCCTGAGACAAAAGCCTAGGAGTGCCCTAGCCTGAAGGCTAGGGGAGCCCTAGCCTTAGCCTAGGGGAGAACGAGCCGAAAGCCTAGGGTTGCCCTAGCCTGAAGGCTAGGGGAGCCCTAGCCGTAGCCTAGGGGAGCCCGAGCCGAAAGCCTACGGGTGCCCTAGCCTGAAGGCTAGGGGAGCCCTAGCCGTAGCCTAGGGGAGCCCGAGCCGAAAGCCTAGGGGTGCCCTAGCCTGAAGGCTAGGGGAGCCCTATCCTTAGCCTATGGGAGCCCTAGCCTAAAGCCTAGGGGTGCCCTAGCCTGAAGGCTAGGGGAGCCCTAGCCTTAGCCTAGGGGTGCCCTAGCCTTAGACCAGGGGTGCCCTAGCCTGAAGGCTAGGGAAGCCCTATCCTTAGCCTAGGGGAGCCCTAGCCGAAAGCCTAGGGGTGCCCTAGCCTCAAGGCTAGGGGAGCCCTAGCCTTAGCCTAGGTGAGCCCTAGCCGAAAGCCTAGGGGTGCCCTAGCCTGAAGGCTAGGGGAGCCCTAGCCGTAGCCTAGGGGAGCCCGAGCCGAAAGCCTAGGGGTGCCCTACCGTGAAGGCTAGGGGAGACCTAGCCTTAGCCTAGGGGAGCCCTAGCCGAAAGCCTAGGGGTGCCCTAGCCTGAAGGCTAGGGGTGCCCTAGCCTGAAGGCTAGGGGAGCCCTAGCCTTAGCCTAGGGGAGCCGAAAGCCTAGGGGTGCCCTAACCTGAAGGCTAGGGGAGCCCTAGCCTTAGCCTAGGGGAGCCCTAGCCGAAAGTCTAAGGGTGCCCTAGCCTGAAGGCTAGGGGAGCCCTAGCCTTAGCCTAGGGGAGCCGAAAGCCTAGGGGTGCCCTAGCCTGAAAGCTAGGGGAGCCCTAGCCTTAGCCTAGGGGAGCCCTGGCCTAAAGCCTAGGGGTGCCCTAGCCTGAAGGCTAGGGGAGCCATAGCCTTAGCCTAGGGGAGCCGAAAGCGTAGGGGTGCCCTAGCCTGAAGGCTAGGGGAGCCCTAGCCGTAGCCTAGGGGAGCCCGAGCCGAAAGCCTAGGGGTGCCCTAGCCTGAAGGCTAGGGGAGCCCTAGCCGTAGCCTAGGGGAGAACGAGCCGAAAGCCTAGGGTTGCCCTAGCCTGAAGGCTAGGGGAGCCCTAGCCGTAGCCGAGGGGAGCCCAAGCCGAAAGCCTAGGGGTGCCCTAGCCTGAAGGCTAGGGGAGCCCTAGCCGTACCCTAGGGGAGCCCGAGCCGAAAGCCTAGGGATGCCCTAGCCTGAAGGCTAGGGGAGCCCTAGCCGTAGCCTAGGGGAGCCCGAGCCGAAAGCCTAAGGGTGCCCTAGCCTGAAGGCTAGGGGAGCCGTAGCCGTAGCCTAGGGGAGCCCGAGCCGAAAGCCCAGGGGTGCCCTAGCCAGAAGGCTAGGGGAGCCCTAGCCGTAGCCTAGGGGAGAACGAGCCGAAAGCCTAGGGGTGCCCTAGCCTGAAGGCTAGGGGAGCCCTAGCCGTAGCCTAGGGGAGCCCGAGGAGAAAGCCTAGGGGTGCCCTAGCCTGAAGGCTAGGGGAGCCCTAGCCGTAGCCTAGGGGAGCCGAAAGCCTAGGGGTGCCCTAGTCTGAAGGCTACGGGAGCCCTAGCCGTAGCCTAGGGGAGCCGAAAGCCTAGGGGAGCCCTAGCCTGAAGGCTAGGGGAACCCTAGCCGTAGCCTAGGGGAGCCGAAAGCCTAGGGGTGCCCTAGCCTGAAGGCTAAGGGAGCCCTAGCCGTAGCCTAGGGGAGCCCTAGCCTGAATCCTAGGGGTGCCCTAGCCTGAAGGCTATGGGAGCCCTAGCCTTAGCCTAGGGGAGCCCTAGCCGAAAGCCAAGGGGTGCCCTAGCCTGAAGGCTAGGGGAGCCCTAGCCGTAGCCTAGGGGAACCCGAACCGAAAGCCTAGGGGTGCCCTAGCCTGAAGGCTAGGGGAGCCCTAGCCGTAGCCTAGGGGAGCCCGAGCCGAAAGCCTAGGGGTGCCCTAGCCTGAAGGCTAGGGGAGCCCTAGCCGTAGCCTAGGGGAGAACGAGCCGAAAGCCTAGGGTTGCCCTAGCCTGAAGGCTAGGGGAGCCCTAGCCGTAGCCTAGGGGAGCCCGAGCCGAAAGCCTAGGGGTGCCCTAGCCTGAAGGCTAGGGGAACCCTAGCCGTAGCCTAGGGGAGCCGAAAGCCTAGGGGTGCCCTAGCCTGAAGGCTAAGGGAGCCCTAGCCGTAGCCTAGGGGAGCCCTAGCCTGAATCCTAGGGGTGCCCTAGCCTGAAGGCTATGGGAGCCCTAGCCTTAGCCTAGGGGAGCCCTAGCCGAAAGCCAAGGGGTGCCCTAGCCTGAAGGCTAGGGGAGCCCTAGCCTGAGCCTAGGGGAGCCCTAGCCGAAATCCCAGGGGTGCCCTAGCCTGAAGGCTAGGGAAACCCTAGCCTTAGCCTAGGGGAGCCATAGCCGAAAGCCTAGGGGTGCCCTAGCCTGAAGGCTAGGGGAACGCTAGCCTTAGCCTAGGTGAGCCCTAGCCGAAAGCCTAGGGGTGCCCTAGGCTGAAGGCTAGGGGAGCCCTAGCCGTAGCCTAGGGGAGCCCGAGCCGAAAGCCTAGGGGTGCCCTAGCCTGAAGGCTAGGGGAGCCCTAGCCGTAGCCTAGGGGAGCCCAAGCCGAAAGCCTAGGGGTGCCCTAGCCTGAAGGCTAGGGGAGCCCTAGCCGTAGCCTAGCGGAGCCCGAGCCGAAAGCCTAGGGGTGCCCTAGGCTGAAGGCTAGGGGAGCCCTAGCCGTAGCCTAGGGGAGCCCGAGCCGAAAGCCTAGGGGTGCCCTAGGCTGAAGGCTAGGGGAGCCCTAGCCGTAGCCTAGGGGAGCCCGAGCCGAAAGCCTAGGGGTGCCCTAGCCAGAAGGCTAGGGGAGCCCTAGCCGTAGCCTAGGGGAGAACGAGCCGAAAGCCTAGGGGTGCCCTAGCCTGAAGGCTAGGGGAGCCCTAGCCGTAGCCTAGGGGAGCCGAAAGCCTAGGGGTGCCCTAGCCTGAAGGCTACGGGAGCCCTAGCCGTAGCCTAGGGGAGCCCGAGCCGAAAGCCTAGGGGTGCCCTAGGCTGAAGGCTAGGGGAGCCCTAGCCGTAGCCTAGGGGAGCCCGAGCCGAAAGCCTAGGGGTGCCCTAGCCAGAAGGCTAGGGGAGCCCTAGCCGTAGCCTAGGGGAGAACGAGCCGAAAGCCTAGGGGTGCCCTAGCCTGAAGGCTAGGGGAGCCCTAGCCGTAGCCTAGGGGAGCCGAAAGCCTAGGGGTGCCCTAGCCTGAAGGCTACGGGAGCCCTAGCCGTAGCCTAGGGGAGCCGAAAGCCTAGGGGAGCCCTAGCCTGAAGGCTAGGGGAACCCTAGCCGTAGCCTAGGGGAGCCGAAAGCCTAGGGGTGCCCTAGCCTGAAGGCTAAGGGAGCCCTAGTCGTAGCCTAGGGGAGCCCTAGCCTGAATCCTAGGGGTGCCCTAGCCTGAAGTCTATGGGAGCCCTAGCCTTAGCCTAGGGGAAACCTAGCCGAAAGCCTAGGGGTGCCCTAGCCTGAAGGCTAGGGGAGCCCTAGCCTTAGCCTAGGGGAGCCCTAGCCGAAATCCCAGGGGTGCCCTAGCCTGAAGGCTAGGGAAACCCTAGCCTTAGCCTAGGGGAGCCCTAGCCGAAAGCCTTGGGGTGCCCTAGCCTGAAGGCTAGGGGAGCCCTCGCCGTAGCCTAGGGGAGCCCGAACCGAAAGCCTAGGGGTGCCCTAGCCTGCAGGCTACGGGAGCCGTAGCCGTAGCCTAGGGGAGCCCGAGCCGAAAGCCTAGGGGTGCCCTAGCCTGAAGGCTAGGGGTGCCCTAGCCGTAGCCTAGGGGAGCCCGAGCCGAAAGCCTAGGGGTGCCCTAGCCTGAAGGCTAGGGGAGCCCTAGCCGTAGCCTAGTGGAACCCGAACCGAAAGCCTAGGGGTGCCCTAGCCTGAAGGCTAGGGGAGCCCTAGCCGTAGCCTAGGGGAGCCCGAGCCGAAAGCCTACGGGTGCCCTAGCCTGAAGGCTAGGGGAGCCCTAGCCGTAGCCTAGGGGAGCCCGAGCCGAAAGCCTAGGGGTGCCCTAGCCTGAAGGCTAGGGGAGCCCTAGCCTAAAGCCTCGGGGTGCCCTAGCCTGAAGGCTAGGGGAGCCCTAGCCTTAGCCTAGGGGTGCCCTAGCCTTAGACCAGGGGTGCCCTAGCCTGAAGGCTAGGGAAGCCCTATCCTTAGCCTAGGGGAGCCGTAGCCGAAAGCCTAGGGGTGCCCTAGCCTGAAGGCTAGGGGAGCCCTAGCCTTAGCCTAGGTGAGCCCTAGCCGAAAGCCTAGGGGTGCCCTAGCCTGAAGGCTAGGGGAGCCCTAGCCGTAGCCTAGGGGAGCCCGAGCCGAAAGCCTAGGGGTGCCCTACCGTGAAGGCTAGGGGAGACCTAGCCTTAGCCTAGGGGAGCCCTAGCCGAAAGCCTAGGGGTGCCCTAGCCTGAAGGCTAGGGGTGCCCTAGCCTGAAGGCTAGGGGAGCCCTAGCCTTAGCCTAGGGGAGCCGAAAGCCTAGGGGTGCCCTAACCTGAAGGCTAGGGGAGCCCTAGCCTTAGCCTAGGGGAGCCCTAGCCGAAAGTCTAGGGGTGCCCTAGCCTGAAGGCTAGGGGAGCCCTAGCCTTAGCCTAGGGGAGCCGAAAGCCTAGGGGTGCCCTAGCCTGAAAGCTAGGGGAGCCCTAGCCTTAGCCTAGGGGAGCCCTGGCCTAAAGCCTAGGGGTGCCCTAGCCTGAAGGCTAGGGGAGCCATAGCCTTAGCCTAGGGGAGCCGAAAGCGTAGGGGTGCCCTAGCCTGAAGGCTAGGGGAGCCCTAGCCGTAGCCTAGGGGAGCCCGAGCCGAAAGCCTAGGGGTGCCCTAGCCTGAAGGCTAGGGGAGCCCTAGCCGTAGCCTAGGGGAGAACGAGCTGAAAGCCTAGGGTTGCCCTAGCCTGAAGGCTAGGGGAGCCCTAGCCGTAGCCTAGGGGAGCCCAAGCCGAAAGCCTAGGGGTGCCCTAGCCTGAAGGCTAGGGGAGCCCTAGCCGTACCCTAGGGGAGCCCGAGCCGAAAGCCTAGGGGTGCCCTAACCTGAAGGCTAGGGGAGCCCTAGCCGTAGCCTAGGGGAGCCCGAGCCGAAAGCCTAAGGGTGCCCTAGCCTGAAGGCTAGGGGAGCCGTAGCCGTAGCCTAGGGGAGCCCGAGCCGAAAGCCTAGGGGTGCCCTAGCCTGAAGGCTAGGGGAGCCCTAGCCGTAGCCTAGTGGAACCCGAACCGAAAGCCTAGGGGTGCCCTAGCCTGAAGGCTAGGGGAGCCCTAGCCGTAGCCTAGGGGAGCCCGAGCCGAAAGCCTACGGGTGCCCTAGCCTGAAGGCTAGGTGAGCCCTAGCCGTAGCCTAGGGGAGCCCGAGCCGAAAGCCTAGGGGTGCCCTAGCCTGAAGGCTAGGGGAGCCCTAGCCTAAAGCCTCGGGGTGCCCTAGCCTGAAGGCTAGGGGAGCCCTATCCTTAGCCTAGGGGTGCCCTAGCCTTAGACCAGGGGTGCCCTAGCCTGAAGGCTAGGGAAGCCCTATCCTTAGCCTAGGGGAGCCGTAGCCGAAAGCTTAGGGGTGCCCTAGCCTGAAGGCTAGGGGAGCCCTAGCCTTAGCCTAGGTGAGCCCTAGCCGAAAGCCTAGGGGTGCCCTAGCCTGAAGGCTAGGGGAGCCCTAGCCGTAGCCTAGGGGAGCCCGAGCCGAAAGCCTAGGGGTGCCCTACCGTGAAGGCTAGGGGAGACCTAGCCTTAGCCTAGGGGAGCCCTAGCCGAAAGCCTAGGGGTGCCCTAGCCTGAAGGCTAGGGGTGCCCTAGCCTGAAGGCTAGGGGAGCCCTAGCCTTAGCCTAGGGGAGCCGAAAGCCTAGGGGTGCCCTAACCTGAAGGCTAGGGGAGCCCTAGCCTTAGCCTAGGGGAGCCCTAGCCGAAAGTCTAGGGGTGCCCTAGCCTGAAGGCTAGGGGAGCCCTAGCCTTAGCCTAGGGGAGCCGAAAGCCTAGGGGTGCCCTAGCCTGAAAGCTAGGGGAGCCCTAGCCTTAGCCTAGGGGAGCCCTGGCCTAAAGCCTAGGGGTGCCCTAGCCTGAAGGCTAGGGGAGCCATAGCCTTAGCCTAGGGGAGCCGAAAGCGTAGGGGTGCCCTAGCCTGAAGGCTAGGGGAGCCCTAGCCGTAGCCTAGGGGAGCCCGAGCCGAAAGCCTAGGGGTGCCCTAGCCTGAAGGCTAGGGGAGCCCTAGCCGTAGCCTAGGGGAGAACGAGCTGAAAGCCTAGGGTTGCCCTAGCCTGAAGGCTAGGGGAGCCCTAGCCGTAGCCTAGGGGAGCCCAAGCCGAAAGCCTAGGGGTGCCCTAGCCTGAAGGCTAGGGGAGCCCTAGCCGTACCCTAGGGGAGCCCGAGCCGAAAGCCTAGGGGTGCCCTAGCCTGAAGGCTAGGGGAGCCCTAGCCGTAGCCTAGGGGAGCCCGAGCCGAAAGCCTAAGGGTGCCCTAGCCTGAAGGCTAGGGGAGCCGTAGCCGTAGCCTAGGGGAGCCCGAGCCGAAAGCCTAGGGGTGCCCTAGCCAGAAGGCTAGGGGAGCCCTAGCCGTAGCCTAGGGGAGAACGAGCCGAAAGCCTAGGGGTGCCCTAGCCTGAAGGCTAGGGGAGCCCTAGCCGTAGCCTAGGGGAGCCCGAGCCGAAAGCCTAGGGGTGCCCTAGCCTGAAGGCTAGGGGAGCCCTAGCCGTAGCCTAGGGGAGCCGAAAGCCTAGGGGTGCCCTAGCCTGAAGGCTACTGGAGCCCTAGCCGTAGCCTAGGGGAGCCGAAAGCCTAGGGGAGCCCTAGCCTGAAGGCTAGGGGAGCCCTAGCCGTAGCCTAGGGGAGCCGAAAGCCTAGGGGTGCCCTAGCCTGAAGGCTAAGGGAGCCCTAGCCGTAGCCTAGGGGAGCCCTAGCCTGAATCCTAGGGGTGCCCTAGCCTGAAGGCTATGGGAGCCCTAGCCTTAGCCTAGGGGAGCCCTAGCCGAAAGCCAAGGGGTGCCCTAGCCTGAAGGGTAGGGGAGCCCTAGCCTGAGCCTAGGGGAGCCCTAGCCGAAATCCCAGGGGTGCCCTAGCCTGAAGGCTAGGGAAACCCTAGCCTTATCCTAGGGGAGCCCGAGCCGAAAGCCTAGGGTTGCCCTAGCCTGAAGGCTAGGGGAGCCCTAGCCTTAGCCTAGGGGAACCCGAACCGAAAGCCTAGGGGTGCCCTAGCCTGAAGGCTAGGGGAGCCCTAGCCGTAGCCTAGGGGAGCCCGAGCCGAAAGCCTAGGGGTGCCCTAGCCTGAAGGCTAGGGGAGCCCTAGCCGTAGCCTAGGGGAGAACGAGCCGAAAGCCTAGGGTTGCCCTAGCCTGAAGGCTAGGGGAGCCCTAGCCGTAGCCTAGGGGAGCCCGAGCCGAAAGCCTAGGGGTGCCCTAGCCTGAAGGCTAGGGGAGCCCTAGCCGTAGCCTAGGGAGCCCGAGCCGAAAGCCTAGGGGTGCCCTAGCCTGAAGGCTAGGGGAGCCCTAGCCGTAGCCTAGGGGAGCCCGAGCCGAAAGCCTAGGGGTGCCCTAGCCTGAAGGCTAGGGGAGCCCTAGCCGTAGCCTAGGGGAGCCCGAGCCGAAAGCCTAGGGGTGCCCTAGCCTGAAGGCTAGGGGAGCGCTAGCCGTAGCCTAGGGGAGCCCGAGCCGAAAGCCTAGGGGTGCCCTAGCTTGAAGGCTAGGGGAGCCCTAGCCGTAACCTAGGGGAGCCCGAGCCGAAAGCCTAGGGGTGCCCTAGCCTGAAGGCTAGGGGAGCCCTAGCCTTAGCCTAGGGGAGCCGAAAGCCTAGGGGTGCCCTAACCTGAAGGCTAGGGGAGCCCTAGCCTTAGCCTAGGGGAGCCCTAGCCGAAAGTCTAGGGGTGCCCTAGCCTGAAGGCTAGGGGAGCCCTAGCCTTAGCCTAGGGGAGCCGAAAGCCTAGGGGTGCCCTAGCCTGAAAGCTAGGGGACCCCTAGCCTTAGCCTAGGGGAGCCCTGGCCTAAAGCCTAGGGGTGCCCTAGCCTGAAGGCTAGGGGAGCCATAGCCTTAGCCTAGGGGAGCCGAAAGCGTAGGGGTGCCCTAGCCTGAAGGCTAGGGGAGCCCTAGCCGTAGCCTAGGGGAGCCCTAGCCTGAGCCTAGGGGAGCCCTAGCCGAAATCCCAGGGGTGCCCTAGCCTGAAGGCTAGGGAAACCCTAGCCTTAGCCTAGGGGAGCCATAGCCGAAAGCCTAGGGGTGCCCTAGCCTGAAGGCTAGGGGAACCCTAGCCTTAGCCTAGGTGAGCCCTAGCCGAAAGCCTAGGGGTGCCCTAGCCTGAAGGCTAGGGGAGCCCTCGCCGTAGCCTAGGGGAGCCCGAGCTAAAGCCTAGGGATGCCCTAGCCTGCAGGCTAGGGGAGCCCTAGCCGTAGCCTAGGGGAGCCCGAGCCGAAAGCCTAGGGTTGCCCTAGCCTGAAGGCTAGGGGAGCCCTAGCCGTAGCCTAGGGGAGCCCAAGCCGAAAGCCTAGGGGTGCCCTAGCCTGAAGGCTAGGGGAGCCCTAGCCGTAGCCTAGCGGAGCCCGAGCCGAAAGCCTAGGGGTGCCCTAGGCTGAAGGCTAGGGGAGCCCTAGCCGTAGCCTATGGGAACCCGAGCCGAAAGCCTAGGGGTGCCCTAGGCTGAAGGCTAGGGGAGCCCTAGCCGTAGCCTAGGGGAGCCCGAGCCGAAAGCCTAGGGGTGCCCTAGCCAGTAGGCTAGGGGAGCCCTAGCCGTAGCCTATGGGAGAACGAGCCGAAAGCCTAGGGGTGCCCTAGCCTGAAGGCTAGGGGAGCCCTAGCCGTAGCCTAGGGGAGCCGAAAGCCTAGGGGTGCCCTAGCCTGAAGGCTACGGGAGCCCTAGCCGTAGCCTAGGGGAGCCCGAGCCGAAAGCCTAGGGGTGCCCTAGGCTGAAGGCTAGGGGAGCCCTAGCCGTAGCCTAGGGGAGCCCGAGCCGAAAGCCTAGGGGTGCCCTAGCCAGAAGGCTAGGGGAGCCCTAGCCGTAGCCTAGGGGAGAACGAGCCGAAAGCCTAGGGGTGCCCTAGCCTGAAGGCTAGGGGAGCCCTAGCCGTAGCCTAGGGGAGCCGAAAGCCTAGGGGTGCCCTAGCCTGAAGGCTACGGGAGCCCTAGCCGTAGCCTAGGGGAGCCGAAAGCCTAGCGGAGCCCTAGCCTGAAGGCTAGGGGAACCCTAGCCGTAGCCTAGGGGAGCCGAAAGCCTAGGGGTGCCCTAGCCTGAAGGCTAAGGGAGCCCTAGTCGTAGCCTAGGGGAGCCCTAGCCTGAATCCTAGGGGTGCCCTAGCCTGAAGTCTATGGGAGCCCTAGCCTTAGCCTAGGGGAAACCTAGCCGAAAGCCTAGGGGTGCCCTAGCCTGAAGGCTAGGGGAGCCCTAGCCTTAGCCTAGGGGAGCCCTAGCCGAAATCCCAGGGGTGCCCTAGCCTGAAGGCTAGGGAAACCCTAGCCTTAGCCTAGGGGAGCCCTAGCCGAAAGCCTAGGGGTGCCCTAGCCTGAAGGCTAGGGGAACCCTAGCCTTAGCCTAGGTGAGCCCTAGCCGAAAGCCTAGGGGTGCCCTAGCCTGAAGGCTAGGGGAGCCCTCGCCGGAGCCTAGGGGAGCCCGAACCGAAAGCCTAGGGGTGCCCTAGCCTGCAGGCTAGGGGAGCCCTAGCCGTAGCCTAGGGGAGCCCGAGCCGAAAGCCTAGGGGTTCCCTAGCCTGAAGGCTAGGGGTGCCCTAGCCGTAGCCTAGGGGAGCCCGAGCCGAAAGCCTAGGGGTGCCCTAGCCTGAAGGCTAGGGGAGCCCTAGCCGTAGCCTAGTGGAACCCGAACCGAAAGCCTAGGGGTGTCCTAGCCTGAAGGCTAGGGGAGCCCTAGCCGTAGCCTAGGGGAGCCCGAGCCGAAAGCCTAGGGGTGCCCTAGCCTGAAGGCTAGGGGAGCCCTAGCCGTAGCCTAGGGGAGCCTGAGACAAAAGCCTAGGAGTGCCCTAGCCTGAAGGCTAGGGGAGCCCTAGCCGTAGCCTAGGGGAGAACGAGCCGAAAGGCTAGGGTTGCCCTAGCCTGAAGGCTAGGGGAGCCCTAGCCTTAGCCTAGGGGAGCCCGAGCCGAAAGCCTAGGGGTGCCCTAGCCTGAAGGCTTTGGGGAGCCCTAGCCGTAGCCTAGGGAGCCCGAGCCGAAAGCCTAGGGGTGCCCTAGCCTGAAGGCTAGGGGAGCCCTAGCCGTAGCCTAGGGGAGCCCGAGCCGAAAGCCTAGGGGTGCCCTAGTCTGAAGGCTAGGGGAGCCCTAGCCGTAGCCTAGGGGAGCCCGAGCCGAAAGCCTAGGGGTGCCCTAGCTTGAAGGCTAGGGGAGCCCTAGCCGTAGCCTAGGGGAGCCCGAGCCGAAAGCCTAGGGGTGCCCTAGCCTGAAGGCTACGGGAGCCCTAAACATAGCCTAGGGGAGCCGAAAGCCTAGGGGAGCCCTAGCCTGAAGGCTAGGGGAACCCTAGCCGTAGCCTAGGGGAGCCGAAAGCCTAGGGGTGCCCTAGCCTGAAGGCTAAGGGAGCCCTAGCCGTAGCCTAGGGGAGCCCTAGCCTGAATCCTAGGGGTGCCCTAGCCTGAAGGCAATGGGAGACCTAGCCTTAGCCTAGGGGAGCCCTAGCCGAAAGCCTAGGGGTGCCCTAGCCTGAAGGCTAGGGGAGCCCTAGCCTTAGCCTAGGGGAGCCCTAGCTGAAATCCCAGGGGTGCCCTAGCCTGAAGGCTAGGGAAACCCTAGCCTTAGCCTAGGGGAGCCCTAGCCGAAAGCCTAGGGGTGCCCTAGCCTGAAGGCTAGGGGAACCCTAGCCTTAGCCTAGGTGAGCCCTAGCCGAAAGCCTAGGGGTGCCCTAGCCTGAAGGCTAGGGGAGCCCTCGCCGTAGCCTAGGGGAGCCGGAGCCGAAAGCCTAGGGGTGCTCTAGCCTGCAGGCTAGGGGAGCCCTAGCCGTAGCCTGGGGGAGTCCGAGCCAAAAGCCTAGGGGTGCCCTAGCCTGAAGGCTAGGGGAGCCCTAGCCGTAGCCTAGGGGAGCCCGAGCCGAAAGCCTAGGGGTGCCCTAACCTGAAGGCTAGGGGTGCCCTAGCCGTAGCCTAGGGGAGCCCGAGCCGAAAGCCTAGGGGTGCCCTAGCCTGAAGGCTAGGGGAGCCCTAGCCGTAGCCTAGGGGAACCCGAACCGAAAGCCTAGGGGTGCCCTAGCCTGAAGGCTAGGGGAGCCATAGCCGTAGCCTAGGGGAGCCCGAGCCGAAAGCCTAGGGGTGCCCTAGCCTGAAGGCTAGGGGAGCCCTAGCCGTAGCCTAGGGGAGCCCGAGCCAAAAGCCTAGGGGTGCCCTAGCCTGAAGGCTAGGGGAGCGCTAGCCGTAGCCTAGGGGAGCCCGAGCCGAAAGCCTAGGGGTGCCCTAGCTTGAAGGCTAGGGGAGCCCTAGCCGTAACCTAGGGGAGCCCGAGCCGAAAGCCTAGGGGTGCCCTAGCCTGAAGGCTAGGGGAGCCCTAGCCTTAGCCTAGGGGAGCCGAAAGCCTAGGGGTGCCCTAACCTGAAGGCTAGGGGAGCCCTAGCCTTAGCCTAGGGGAGCCCTAGCCGAAAGTCTAGGGGTGCCCTAGCCTGAAGGCTAGGGGAGCCCTAGCCTTAGCCTAGGGGAGCCGAAAGCCTAGGGGTGCCCTAGCCTGAAAGCTAGGGGACCCCTAGCCTTAGCCTAGGGGAGCCCTGGCCTAAAGCCTAGGGGTGCCCTAGCCTGAAGGCTAGGGGAGCCATAGCCTTAGCCTAGGGGAGCCGAAAGCGTAGGGGTGCCCTAGCCTGAAGGCTAGGGGAGCCCTAGCCGTAGCCTAGGGGAGCCCTAGCCTGAGCCTAGGGGAGCCCTAGCCGAAATCCCAGGGGTGCCCTAGCCTGAAGGCTAGGGAAACCCTAGCCATAGCCTAGGGGAGCCATAGCCGAAAGCCTAGGGGTGCCCTAGCCTGAAGGCTAGGGGAACCCTAGCCTTAGCCTAGGTGAGCCCTAGCCGAAAGCCTAGGGGTGCCCTAGCTTGAAGGCTAGGGGAGCCCTCGCCGTAGCCTAGGGGAGCCCGAGCTAAAGCCTAGGGATGCCCTAGCCTGCAGGCTAGGGGAGCCCTAGCCGTAGCCTAGGGGAGCCCGAGCCGAAAGCCTAGGGTTGCCCTAGCCTGAAGGCTAGGGGAGCCCTAGCCGTAGCCTAGGGGAGCCCAAGCCGAAAGCCTAGGGGTGCCCTAGCCTGAAGGCTAGGGGAGCCCTAGCCGTAGCCTAGCGGAGCCCGAGCCGAAAGCCTAGGGGTGCCCTAGGCTGAAGGCTAGGGGAGCCCTAGCCGTAGCCTAGGGGAACCCGAGCCGAAAGCCTAGGGGTGCCCTAGGCTGAAGGCTAGGGGAGCCCTAGCCGTAGCCTAGGGGAGCCCGAGCCGAAAGCCTAGGGGTGCCCTAGCCAGAAGGCTAGGGGAGCCCTAGCCGTAGCCTATGGGAGAACGAGCCGAAAGCCTAGGGGTGCCCTAGCCTGAAGGCTAGGGGAGCCCTAGCCGTAGCCTAGGGGAGCCGAAAGCCTAGGGGTGCCCTAGCCTGAAGGCTACGGGAGCCCTAGCCGTAGCCTAGGGGAGCCCGAGCCGAAAGCCTAGGGGTGCCCTAGGCTGAAGGCTAGGGGAGCCCTAGCCGTAGCCTAGGGGAGCCCGAGCCGAAAGCCTAGGGGTGCCCTAGCCAGAAGGCTAGGGAGCCCTAGCCGTAGCCTAGGGGAGAACGAGCCGAAAGCCTAGGGGTGCCCTAGCCTGAAGGCTAGGGGAGCCCTAGCCGTAGCCTAGGGGAGCCGAAAGCCTAGGGGTGCCGTAGCCTGAAGGCTACGGGAGCCCTAGCCGTAGCCTAGGGGAGCCGAAAGCCTAGCGGAGCCCTAGCCTGAAGGCTAGGGGAACCCTAGCCGTAGCCTAGGGGAGCCGAAAGCCTAGGGGTGCCCTAGCCTGAAGGCTAAGGGAGCCCTAGTCGTAGCCTAGGGGAGCCCTAGCCTGAATCCTAGGGGTGCCCTAGCCTGAAGTCTATGGGAGCCCTAGCCTTAGCCTAGGGGAAACCTAGCCGAAAGCCTAGGGGTGCCCTAGCCTGAAGGCTAGGGGAGCCCTAGCCTTAGCCTAGGGGAGCCCTAGCCGAAATCCCAGGGGTGCCCTAGCCTGAAGGCTAGGGAAACCCTAGCCTTAGCCTAGGGGAGCCCTAGCCGAAAGCCTAGGGGTGCCCTAGCCTGAAGGCTAGGGGAACCCTAGCCTTAGCCTAGGTGAGCCCTAGCCGAAAGCCTAGGGGTGCCCTAGCCTGAAGGCTAGGGGAGCCCTCGCCGTAGCCTAGGGGAGCCCGAACCGAAAGCCTAGGGGTGCCCTAGCCTGCAGGCTAGGGGAGCCCTAGCCGTAGCCTAGGGGAGCCCGAGCCGAAAGCCTAGGGGTTCCCTAGCCTGAAGGCTAGGGGTGCCCTAGCCGTAGCCTAGGGGAGCCCGAGCCGAAAGCCTAGGGGCGCCCTAGCCTGAAGGCTAGGGGAGCCCTAGCCGTAGCCTAGTGGAACCCGAACCGAAAGCCTAGGGGTGTCCTAGCCTGAAGGCTAGGGGAGCCCTAGCCGTAGCCTAGGGGAGCCCGAGCCGAAAGCCTAGGGGTGCCCTAGCCTGAAGGCTAGGGGAGCCCTAGCCGTAGCCTAGGGGAGCCTGAGACAAAAGCCTAGGAGTGCCCTAGCCTGAAGGCTAGGGGAGCCCTAGCCGTAGCCTAGGGGAGAACGAGCCGAAAGGCTAGGGTTGCCCTAGCCTGAAGGCTAGGGGAGCCCTAGCCTTAGCCTAGGGGAGCCCGAGCCGAAAGCCTAGGGGTGCCCTAGCCTGAAGGCTTTGGGGAGCCCTAGCCGTAGCCTAGGGAGCCCGAGCCGAAAGCCTAGGGGTGCCCTAGCCTGAAGGCTAGGGGAGCCCTAGCCGTAGCCTAGGGGAGCCCGAGCCGAAAGCCTAGGGGTGCCCTAGTCTGAAGGCTAGGGGAGCCCTAGCCGTAGCCTAGGGGAGCCCGAGCCGAAAGCCTAGGGGTGCCCTAGCTTGAAGGCTAGGGGAGCCCTAGCCGTAGCCTAGGGGAGCCCGAGCCGAAAGCCTAGGGGTGCCCTAGCCTGAAGGCTACGGGAGCCCTAAACATAGCCTAGGGGAGCCGAAAGCCTAGGGGAGCCCTAGCCTGAAGGCTAGGGGAACCCTAGCCGTAGCCTAGGGGAGCCGAAAGCCTAGGGGTGCCCTAGCCTGAAGGCTAAGGGAGCCCTAGCCGTAGCCTAGGGGAGCCCTAGCCTGAATCCTAGGGGTGCCCTAGCCTGAAGGCAATGGGAGACCTAGCCTTAGCCTAGGGGAGCCCTAGCCGAAAGCCTAGGGGTGCCCTAGCCTGAAGGCTAGGGGAGCCCTAGCCTTAGCCTAGGGGAGCCCTAGCTGAAATCCCAGGGGTGCCCTAGCCTGAAGGCTAGGGAAACCCTAGCCTTAGCCTAGGGGAGCCCTAGCCGAAAGCCTAGGGGTGCCCTAGCCTGAAGGCTAGGGGAACCCTAGCCTTAGCCTAGGTGAGCCCTAGCCGAAAGCCTAGGGGTGCCCTAGCCTGAAGGCTAGGGGAGCCCTCGCCGTAGCCTAGGGGAGCCGGAGCCGAAAGCCTAGGGGTGCTCTAGCCTGCAGGCTAGGGGAGCCCTAGCCGTAGCCTGGGGGAGTCCGAGCCAAAAGCCTAGGGGTGCCCTAGCCTGAAGGCTAGGGGAGCCCTAGCCGTAGCCTAGGGGAGCCCGAGCCGAAAGCCTAGGGGTGCCCTAACCTGAAGGCTAGGGGTGCCCTAGCCGTAGCCTAGGGGAGCCCGAGCCGAAAGCCTAGGGGTGCCCTAGCCTGAAGGCTAGGGGAGCCCTAGCCGTAGCCTAGGGGAACCCGAACCGAAAGCCTAGGGGTGCCCTAGCCTGAAGGCTAGGGGAGCCATAGCCGTAGCCTAGGGGAGCCCGAGCCGAAAGCCTAGGGGTGCCCTAGCCTGAAGGCTAGGGGAGCCCTAGCCATAGCCTAGGGGAGCCTGAGCCGAAAGCCTAGGAGTGCCCGAGCCTGAAGGCTAGGGGAGCCCTAGCCGTAGCCTAGGGGAGAAAGAGCCGAAAGCCTAGGGTTGCCCTAGCCTGAAGGCTAGGGGAGCCCTAGCCGTAGCCTAGGTGAGCCCGAGCCGAAAGCCTAAGGGTGCCCTAGCCTGAAGGCTAGGGGAGCCCTAGCCGTAGCCTAGGGAGCCCGAGCCGAAAGCCTAGGGTTGCCCTAGCCTGAAGGCTAGGGGAGCCCTAGCCGTAACCTAGGGGAGCCCGAGTCGAAAGCCTAAGGGTGTCCTAGCCTGAAGGCTAGGGGAGCCCTAGCCGTAGCCTAGGGGAGCCCGAGCCGAAAGCCTAAGGGTGCCCTAGCATGAAGGCTAGGGGAGCCGTAGCCGTAGCCTAGGGGAGCCCGAGCCGAAAGCCTAGGGGTGCCCTAGCCTGAAGGCTAGGGGAGCCCTAGCCGTAGCCTAGGGGAGCCCTAGCCTAAAGCCTAGGGGTGCCCTAGCCTGAAGGCTATGGGAGCCCTAGCCTTAGCCTAGGGGAGCCCTAGCCGAAGGCCTAGGGGTGCCCTAGCCTGAAGGCTAGGGGAGCCCTAGCCTAAAGCCTCGGGGTGCCCTAGCCTGAAGGCTAGGGCAGCCCTTTCCTTAGCCTATGGGAGCCCTAGCCTAAAGCCTAGGGTTGCCCTAGCCTGAAGGCTAGGGGAGCCCTAGCCTTAGCCTAGGGGTGCCCTAGCCTTAGACCAGGGGTGCCCTAGCCTGAAGGCTAGGGAAGCCCTATCCTTAGCCTAGGGGAGCCCTAGCCGAAAGCCTAGGGGTGCCCTAGCCTGAAGGCTAGGGGAGCCCTAGCCTTAGCCTAGGTGAGCCCTAGCCGAAAGCCTAGGGGTGCCCTAGCCTGAAGGCTAGGGGAGCCCTAGCCGTAGCCTAGGGGAGCCCGAGCCGAAAGCCTAGGGGTGCCCTACCGTGAAGGCTAGGGGAGACCTAGCCTTAGCCTAGGGGAGCCCTAGCCGAAAGCCTAGGGGTGCCCTAGCCTTAAGGCTAGGGGTGCCCTAGCCTGAAGGCTAGGGGAGCCCTAGCCTTAGCCTAGGGGAGCCGAAAGCCTAGGGGTGCCCTAACCTGAAGGCTAGGGGAGCCCTAGCCTTAGCCTAGGGGAGCCCTAGCCGAAAGTCTAGGGGTGCCCTAGCCTGAAGGCTAGGGGAGCCCTAGCCTTAGCCTAGGGGAGCCGAAAGCCTAGGGGTGCCCTAGTCTGAAAGCTAGGGGAGCCCTAGCCTTAGCCTAGGGGAGCCCTGGCCTAAAGCCTAGGGGTGCCCTAGCCTGAAGGCTAGGGGAGCCATAGCCTTAGCCTAGGGGAGCCGAAAGCGTAGGGGTGCCCTAGCCTGAAGGCTAGGGGAGCCCTAGCCGTAGCCTAGGGGAGCCCGAGCCGAAAGCCTAGGGGTGCCCTATCCTGAAGGCTAGGGGAGCCCTAGCCGTAGCCTAGGGGAGAACGAGCCGAAAGCCTAGGGTTGCCCTAGCCTGAAGGTTAGGGGAGCCCTAGCCGTAGCCTAGGGGAGCCCAAGCCGAAAGCCTAGGGGTGCCCTAGCCTGAAGGCTAGGGGAGCCCTAGCCGTACCCTAGGGGAGCCCGAGCCGAAAGCCTAGGGGTGCCCTAACCTGAAGGCTAGGGGAGCCCTAGCCGTAGCCTAGGGGAGCCCGAGTCGAAAGCCTAAGGGTGCCCTAGCCTGAAGGCTAGGGGAGCCGTAGCCGTAGCCTAGGGGAGCCCGAGCCGAAAGCCTAGGGGTGCCCTAGCCAGAAGGCTAGGGGAGCCCTAGCCGTAGCCTAGGGGAGAACGAGCCGAAAGCCTAGGGGTGCCCTAGCCTGAAGGCTAGGGGAGCCCTAGGCGTAGCCTAGGGGAGCCCGAGCCGAAAGCCTAGGGGTGCCCTAGCCTGAAGGCTAGGGGAGCCCTAGCCGTAGCCTAGGGGAGCCGAAAGCCTAGGGGTGCCCTAGCCTGAAGGCTACGGGAGCCCTAGCCGTAGCCAAGGGGAGCCGAAAGCCTAGGGGAGCCCTAGCCTGAAGGCTAGGGGAGCCCTAGCCGTAGCCTAGGGGAGCCCGAGCCGAAAGCCTAGGGGTGCCCTATCCTGAAGGCTAGGGGAGCCCTAGCCGTAGCCTAGGGGAGAACGAGCCGAAAGCCTAGGGGTGCCCTAGCCTGAAGGCTAGGGGAACCCTAGCCTTAGCCTAGGTGAGCCCTAGCCGAAAGCCTAGGGGTGACCTAGCCTGAAGGCTAGGGGAGCCCTCGCCGTACCCTAGGGGAGCCCGAGCCGAAAGCCTAGGGGTGCCCTAGCCTGCAGGCTAGGGGAGCCCTAGCCGTAGCCTAGGGGAGCCCGAGCCGAAAGCCTAGGGGTGCCCTAGCCTGAAGGCTAGGGGTGCCCTAGCCGTAGCCTAGGGGAGCCCGAGCCGAAAGCCTAGGGGTGCCCTAGCCTGAAGGCTAGGGGAGCCCTAGCCGTAGCCTAGGGGAACCCGAACCGAAAGCCTAGGGGTGCCCTAGCCTGAAGGCTAGGGGAGCCCTAGCCGTAGCCTAGGGGAGCCCGAGCCGAAAGCCTAGGGGTGCCCTAGCCTGAAGGCTAGGGGAGCCCTAGCCGTAGCCTAGGGGAGAACGAGCCGAAAGCTTAGGGTTGCCCTAGCCTGAAGGCTAGGGGAGCCCTAGCCGTAGCCTAGGGGAGCCCGAGCCGAAAGCCTAGGGGTGCCCTAGCCTGAAGGCTAGGGGAGCCCTAGCCGTAGCCTAGGGAGCCCGAGCCGAAAGCCTAGGGGTGCCCTAGCCTGAAGGCTAGGGGAGCCCTAGCCGTAGCCTAGGGGAGCCCGAGCCGAAAGCCTAGGGGTGCCCTAGACTGAAGGCTAGGGGAGCCCTAGCCGTAGCCTAGGGGAGCCCGAGCCGAAAGCCTAGGGGTGCCCTAGCCTGAAGGCTAGGGGAGCCCTAGCCGTAGCCTATGGGAGCCCGAGCCGAAAGCCTAGGGGTGCCCTAGCTTGAAGGCTAGGGGAGCCCTAGCCGTAGCCTAGGGGAGCCCGAGCCGAAAGCCTAGGGGTGCCCTAGCCTGAAGGCTAGGGGAGCCCTAGCCGTAGCCTAGGGGAGAACGAGCCGAAAGCCTAGGGTTGCCCTAGCCTGAAGGCTAGGGGAGCCCTAGCCGTAGCCTAGGGGAGCCCAAGCCGAAAGCCTAGGGGTGCCCTAGCCTGAAGGCTAGGGGAGCCCTAGCCGTACCCTAGGGGAGCCCGAGCTGAAAGCCTAGGGGTGCCCTAGCCTGAAGGCTAGGGGAGCCCTAGCCGTAGCCTAGGGGAGCCCGAGCCGAAAGCCTAAGGGTGCCCTAGCCTGAAGGCTAGGGGAGCCGTAGCCGTAGCCTAGGGGAGCCCGAGCCGAAAGCCTAGGGGTGCCCTAGCCAGAAGGCTAGGGGAGCCCTAGCCGTAGCCTAGGGGAGAACGAGCCGAAAGCCTAGGGGTGCCCTAGCCTGAAGGCTAGGGGAGCCCTAGCCGTAGCCTAGGGGAGCCCGAGCCGAAAGCCTAGGGGTGCCCTAGCCTGAAGGCTAGGGGAGCCCTAGCCGTAGCCTAGGGGAGCCGAAAGCCTAGGGGTGCCCTAGCCTGAAGGCTACGGGAGCCCTAGCCGTAGCCTAGGGGAGCCGAAAGCCTAGGGGAGCCCTAGCCTGAAGGCTAGGGGAACCCTAGCCGTAGCCTAGGGGAGCCGAAAGCCTAGGGGTGCCCTAGCCTGAAGGCTAAGGGAGCCCTAGCCGTAGCCTAGGGGAGCCCTAGCCTGAATCCTAGGGGTGCCCTAGCCTGAAGGCTATGGGAGCCCTAGCCTTAGCCTAGGGGAGCCCTAGCCGAAAGCCTAGGGGTGCCCTAGCCTGAAGGCTAGGGGAGCCCTAGCCTTAGCCTAGGGGAGTCCTAGCCGAAATCCCAGGGGTGCCCTAGCCTGAAGGCTAGGGAAACCCTAGCCTTAGCCTAGGGGAGCCCTAGCCGAAAGCCTAGGGGTGCCCTAGCCTGAAGGCTAGGGGAACCCTAGCCTTAGCCTAGGTGAGCCCTAGCCGAAAGCCTAGGGGTGCCCTAGCCTGAAGGCTAGGGGAGCCCTCGCCGTAGCCTAGGGGAGCCGGAGCCGAAAGCCTAGGGGTGCCCTAGCCTGCAGGCTAGGGGAGCCCTAGCCGTAGCCTAGGGGAGCCCGAGCCAAAAGCCTAGGGGTGCCCTAGCCTGAAGGCTAGGGGAGCCCTAGCCGTAGCCTAGGGGAGCCCGACCCGAAAGCCTAGTGGTGCCCTAGCCTGAAGGCTAGGGGTGCCCTAGCCGTAGCCTAGGGGAGCCCGAGCCGAAAGCCTAGGGGTGCCCTAGCCTGAAGGCTATGGGAGCCCTAGCCTTAGCCTAGGGGAGCCCTAGCCGAAGGCCTAGGGGTGCCCTAGCCTGAAGGCTAGGGGAGCCCTAGCCTAAAGCCTCGGGGTGCCCTAGCCTGAAGGCTAGGGCAGCCCTTTCCTTAGCCTATGGGAGCCCTAGCCTAAAGCCTAGGGTTGCCCTAGCCTGAAGGCTAGGGGAGCCCTAGCCTTAGCCTAGGGGTGCCCTAGCCTTAGACCAGGGGTGCCCTAGCCTGAAGGCTAGGGAAGCCCTATCCTTAGCCTAGGGGAGCCCTAGCCGAAAGCCTAGGGGTGCCCTAGCCTGAAGGCTAGGGGAGCCCTAGCCTTAGCCTAGGTGAGCCCTAGCCGAAAGCCTAGGGGTGCCCTAGCCTGAAGGCTAGGGGAGCCCTAGCCGTAGCCTAGGGGAGCCCGAGCCGAAAGCCTAGGGGTGCCCTACCGTGAAGGCTAGGGGAGACCTAGCCTTAGCCTAGGGGAGCCCTAGCCGAAAGCCTAGGGGTGCCCTAGCCTTAAGGCTAGGGGTGCCCTAGCCTGAAGGCTAGGGGAGCCCTAGCCTTAGCCTAGGGGAGCCGAAAGCCTAGGGGTGCCCTAACCTGAAGGCTAGGGGAGCCCTAGCCTTAGCCTAGGGGAGCCCTAGCCGAAAGTCTAGGGGTGCCCTAGCCTGAAGGCTAGGGGAGCCCTAGCCTTAGCCTAGGGGAGCCGAAAGCCTAGGGGTGCCCTAGTCTGAAAGCTAGGGGAGCCCTAGCCTTAGCCTAGGGGAGCCCTGGCCTAAAGCCTAGGGGTGCCCTAGCCTGAAGGCTAGGGGAGCCATAGCCTTAGCCTAGGGGAGCCGAAAGCGTAGGGGTGCCCTAGCCTGAAGGCTAGGGGAGCCCTAGCCGTAGCCTAGGGGAGCCCGAGCCGAAAGCCTAGGGGTGCCCTATCCTGAAGGCTAGGGGAGCCCTAGCCGTAGCCTAGGGGAGAACGAGCCGAAAGCCTAGGGTTGCCCTAGCCTGAAGGTTAGGGGAGCCCTAGCCGTAGCCTAGGGGAGCCCAAGCCGAAAGCCTAGGGGTGCCCTAGCCTGAAGGCTAGGGGAGCCCTAGCCGTACCCTAGGGGAGCCCGAGCCGAAAGCCTAGGGGTGCCCTAGCCTGAAGGCTAGGGGAGCCCTAGCCGTAGCCTAGGGGAGCCCGAGTCGAAAGCCTAAGGGTGCCCTAGCCTGAAGGCTAGGGGAGCCGTAGCCGTAGCCTAGGGGAGCCCGAGCCGAAAGCCTAGGGGTGCCCTAGCCAGAAGGCTAGGGGAGCCCTAGCCGTAGCCTAGGGGAGAACGAGCCGAAAGCCTAGGGGTGCCCTAGCCTGAAGGCTAGGGGAGCCCTAGGCGTAGCCTAGGGGAGCCCGAGCCGAAAGCCTAGGGGTGCCCTAGCCTGAAGGCTAGGGGAGCCCTAGCCGTAGCCTAGGGGAGCCGAAAGCCTAGGGGTGCCCTCGCCTGAAGGCTACGGGAGCCCTAGCCGTAGCCAAGGGGAGCCGAAAGCCTAGGGGAGCCCTAGCCTGAAGGCTAGGGGAGCCCTAGCCGTAGCCTAGGGGAGCCCGAGCCGAAAGCCTAGGGGTGCCCTATCCTGAAGGCTAGGGGAGCCCTAGCCGTAGCCTAGGGGAGAACGAGCCGAAAGCCTAGGGGTGCCCTAGCCTGAAGGCTAGGGGAACCCTAGCCTTAGCCTAGGTGAGCCCTAGCCGAAAGCCTAGGGGTGCCCTAGCCTGAAGGCTAGGGGAGCCCTCGCCGTACCCTAGGGGAGCCCGAGCCGAAAGCCTAGGGGTGCCCTAGCCTGCAGGCTAGGGGAGCCCTAGCCGTAGCCTAGGGGAGCCCGAGCCGAAAGCCTAGGGGTGCCCTAGCCTGAAGGCTAGGGGTGCCCTAGCCGTAGCCTAGGGGAGCCCGAGCCGAAAGCCTAGGGGTGCCCTAGCCTGAAGGCTAGGGGAGCCCTAGCCGTAGCCTAGGGGAACCCGAACCGAAAGCCTAGGGGTGCCCTAGCCTGAAGGCTAGGGGAGCCCTAGCCGTAGCCTAGGGGAGCCCGAGCCGAAAGCCTAGGGGTGCCCTAGCCTGAAGGCTAGGGGAGCCCTAGCCGTAGCCTAGGGGAGAACGAGCCGAAAGCCTAGGGTTGCCCTAGCCTGAAGGCTAGGGGAGCCCTAGCCGTAGCCTAGGGGATCCCGAGCCGAAAGCCTAGGGGTGCCCTAGCCTGAAGGCTAGGGGAGCCCTAGCCGTAGCCTAGGGAGCCCGAGCCGAAAGCCTAGGGGTGCCCTAGCCTGAAGGCTAGGGGAGCCCTAGCCGTAGCCTAGGGGAGCCCGAGCCGAAAGCCTAGGGGTGCCCTAGACTGAAGGCTAGGGGAGCCCTAGCCGTAGCCTAGGGGAGCCCGAGCCGAAAGCCTAGGGGTGCCCTAGCCTGAAGGCTAGGGGAGCCCTAGCCGTAGCCTATGGGAGCCCGAGCCGAAAGCCTAGGGGTGCCCTAGCTTGAAGGCTAGGGGAGCCCTAGCCGTAGCCTAGGGGAGCCCGAGCCGAAAGCCTAGGGGTGCCCTAGCCTGAAGGCTAGGGGAGCCCTAGCCGTAGCCTAGGGGAGAACGAGCCGAAAGCCTAGGGTTGCCCTAGCCTGAAGGCTAGGGGAGCCCTAGCCGTAGCCTAGGGGAGCCCAAGCCGAAAGCCTAGGGGTGCCCTAGCCTGAAGGCTAGGGGAGCCCTAGCCGTACCCTAGGGGAGCCCGAGCCGAAAGCCTAGGGGTGCCCTAGCCTGAAGGCTAGGGGAGCCCTAGCCGTAGCCTAGGGGAGCCCGAGCCGAAAGCCTAAGGGTGCCCTAGCCTGAAGGCTAGGGGAGCCGTAGCCGTAGCCTAGGGGAGCCCGAGCCGAAAGCCTAGGGGTGCCCTAGCCAGAAGGCTAGGGGAGCCCTAGCCGTAGCCTAGGGGAGAACGAGCCGAAAGCCTAGGGGTGCCCTAGCCTGAAGGCTAGGGGAGCCCTAGCCGTAGCCTAGGGGAGCCCGAGCCGAAAGCCTAGGGGTGCCCTAGCCTGAAGGCTAGGGGAGCCCTAGCCGTAGCCTAGGGGAGCCGAAAGCCTAGGGGTGCCCTAGCCTGAAGGCTACGGGAGCCCTAGCCGTAGCCTAGGGGAGCCGAAAGCCTAGGGGAGCCCTAGCCTGAAGGCTAGGGGAACCCTAGCCGTAGCCTAGGGGAGCCGAAAGCCTAGGGGTACCCTAGCCTGAAGGCTAAGGGAGCCCTAGCCGTAGCCTAGGGGAGCCCTAGCCTGAATCCTAGGGGTGCCCTAGCCTGAAGGCTATGGGAGCCCTAGCCTTAGCCTAGGGGAGCCCTAGCCGAAAGCCTAGGGGTGCCCTAGCCTGAAGGCTAGGGGAGCCCTAGCCTTAGCCTAGGGGAGTCCTAGCCGAAATCCCAGGGGTGCCCTAGCCTGAAGGCTAGGGAAACCCTAGCCTTAGCCTAGGGGAGCCCTAGCCGAAAGCCTAGGGGTGCCCTAGCCTGAAGGCTAGGGGAACCCTAGCCTTAGCCTAGGTGAGCCCTAGCCGAAAGCCTAGGGGTGCCCTAGCCTGAAGGCTAGGGGAGCCCTCGCCGTAGCCTAGGGGAGCCGGAGCCGAAAGCCTAGGGGTGCCCTAGCCTGCAGGCTAGGGGAGCCCTAGCCGTAGCCTAGGGGAGCCCGAGCCAAAAGCCTAGGGGTGCCCTAGCCTGAAGGCTAGGGGTGCCCTAGCCGTAGCCTAGGGGAGCCCGAGCCGAAAGCCTAGGGGTGCCCTAGCCTGAAGGCTAGGGGAGCCCTAGCCGTAGCCTAGGGGAACCAGAACCGAAAGCCTAGGGGTGCCCTAGCCTGAAGGCTAGGGGAGCCCTAGCCGTAGCCTAGGGGAGCCCGAGCCGAAAGCCTAGGGGTGCTCTAGCCTGAAGGCTAGGGGAGCCCTAGCCGTAGCCTAGGGGAGCCTGAGCCGAAAGCCTAAGAGTGCCCTAGCCTGAAGGCTAGGGGAGCCCTAGCCGTAGCCTAGGGGAGAACGAGCCGAAAGCCTAGGGTTGCCCTAGCCTGAAGGCTAGGGGAGCCCTAGCCGTAGCCTAGGGGAGCCCGAGCCGAAAGCCTACGGGTGCCCTAGCCTGAAGGCTAGGGGAGCCCTAGCCGTAGCCTAGGGAGCCCGAGCCGAAAGCCTAGGGTTGCCCTAGCCTGAAGGCTAGGGGAGCCCTAGCCGTATCCTAGGGGAGCCCGAGTCGAAAGCCTAAGGGTGCCCTATCCTGAAGGCTAGGGGAGCCGTAGCCGTAGCCTAGGGGAGCCCGAGCCGGAAGCCTAGGGGTGCCCTAGCCTGAGGGCTAGGGGAGCCCTAGCCGTAGCCTAGGGGAGAACGAGCCGAAAGCCTAGGGGTGCCCTAGCCTGAAGGCTAGGGGAGCCCTAGCCGTAGCCTAGGGGAGCCCGAGCCGAAAGCCTAGGGGTGCCCTAGCCTGAAGGCTAGGGGAGCCCTAGCCGTAGCCTAGGGGAGCCCGAGCCGAAAGCCAGGGGTGCCCTAGCCTGAAGGCTAGGGGAGCCCTAACCGTAGCCTAGGGGAGCCGAAAGCCTAGGGGAGCCCTAGCCTGAAGGCTAGGGGAACCCTAGCCGTAGCCTAGGGGAGCCGAAAGCCTCGGGGTGCCCTAGACTGAAGGCTATGGGAGCCCTAGCCGTAGCCTAGGGGAGCCCTAGCCTAAAGCCTAGGGGTGCCCTAGCCTGAAGGCTATGGGAGCCCTAGCCTTAGCCTAGGGGAGCCCTAGCCGAAAGCCTAGGGGTGCCCTAGCCTGAAGGCTAGGGGAGCCCTAGCCTTAGCCTAGGGGAGCCCTAGCCTAAAGCCTCGGGGTGCCCTAGCCTGAAGGCTAGGGGAGCCCTAGCCGTAGCCTAGGGGAGCCCGAGCCGAAAGCCTAGGGGTGCCCTAGCCTGAAGGCTAGGGGAGACCTAGCCTTAGCCTAGGGGAGCCCTAGCCGAAAGCCTAGGGGTGCCCTAGCCTGAAGTCTAGGGGAGCCCTAGCCTTAGCCTAGGGGAGCCCTAGCCGAAAGCCTAGGGGTGCCCTAGCCTTAGACCAGGGGTGCCCTAGCCTGAAGGCTAGGGAAGCCCTAGCCTTAGCCTAGGGGAGCCCTAGCCGAAAGCCTAGGGGTGCCCTAGCCTGAAGGCTAGGGGAGCCCTAGCCTTAGCCTAGGTGAGCCCTAGCCGAAAGCCTAGGGGTGCCCTAGCCTGAAGGCTAGGGGAGCCCTAGCCGTAGCCTAGGGGAGCCCGAGCCGAAAGCCTAGGGGTGCCCTAGACTGAAGGCTAGGGGAGACCTAGCCTTAGCCTAGGGGAGCCCTAGCCGAAAGCCTAGGGGTGCCCTAGCCTGAAGGCTAGGGGAGCCCTAGCCTTAGCCTAGGGGAGCCCTAGCCGAAAGCCTAGGGGTGCCCTAGCCTGAAGGCTAGGGGAGCCATAGCCTTAGCCTAGGGGAGCCTAAAGCCTAGGGATGCCCTAGCCTGAAGGCTAGGGGAGCCCTAGCCTTAGCCTAGGGTAGCCTAAAGCCTAGGGGTGCCCTAGCCTGAAGGCTAGGGGAGCCCTAGCCTTAGCCTAGGGGAGCCCTAGCCTAAAGCCAAGGGGTGCCCTAGCCTGAATGCTAGGGGAGCCCTAGCCTTAGCCTAGTGGAGCCTAAAGCCTAGGGGTGCCCTAGCCTGAAGGCTAGGGGAGCCCTAGCCTTAGCCTAGGGGAGCCTAAAGCCTAGGGGTGCCCTAGCCTGAAGGCTAGGGGAGCCCTAGCCTTAGCCTAGGGGAGCCCTAGCCTAAAGCCTAGGGGTGCCCTAACCTGAAGGGTAGGGGAGCCCTAGCCTTAGCCTAGGGGAGCCCTAGCCTAAACCCTAGGGGTGCCCTAGCCTGAAGGCTAGGGGAGCCCTAGCCTTAGCCTAGGGGAGCCCTAGCCTAAAGCCTAGGGTTGCCCTAGCCTGAAGGCTAGGGGAGCCCTAGCCTTAGCCTAGGGGAGCCTAAAGCCTAGGGGTGCCCTAGCCTGAAGGCTAGGGGAGCCCTAGCCTTAGCCTAGGGGAGCCCTAGCCTAAAGCCTAGGGGTGCCCTAGCCTGAAGGCTAGGGGAGCCCTAGACTTAGCCTAGGGCAGCCTAAAACCTAGGGTTGCCCTAGACTGAAGGCTGGGGGAGCCCTAGCCTTAGCCTAGGGGAGCCCTAGCCTAAAGCCTAGGGGTGCCCTAGCCTGAAGGCTAGGGGAGCCCTAGCCTTAGCCTAGGGGAGCCTAAAGCCTAGGGGTGCCCTAGCCTGAAGGCTAGGGGAGCCCTAGCCTTAGCCTAGGGGAGCCTAAAGCCTAGGGGGGCCCTAGCCTGAAGGCTAGGGGAGCCCTAGCCTTAGCCTAGGGGAGCCCTAGCATAAAGCCTAGGGGTGCCATAGCCTGAAGGCTAGGGGAGCCCTAGCCTTAGCCTAGGGGAGCCTAAAGCCTAGGGGTGCCCTAGCCTGAAGGCTAGGGGAGCCCTAGCCTTAGCCTAGGGAACCCCTAGCCTAAAGCCTAGGGGTTCCCTACCCTGAAGGCTAAGGGAGCCCTAGCCTTAGCCTAGGGGAGCCTAAAGCCTAGGGGTGCCCAAGCTTGAAGGCTAGGGGAGCCCTAGAATTAGCCTAGGGGAGCCCTAGCCTAAAGCCTAGGGGTGCCCTAGCCTGAAGGCTAGGGGAGCCCTAGCCTTAGCCTAGGGGAGCCTAAAGCCTAGGGGTGCCCTAGCCTTAAGGCTAGGAGAGCCCTAGCCTTAGCCTAGGGGTGCCCTAGCCTAAAGCCTAGGGGTGCCCTAGCCTGAAGGCTAGGGGAGCCCTAGCCTTAGCCTAGGGGAGCCTAAAGCCTAGGGGTGTCCTAGCCTGAAGGCTAGGGGAGCCCTAGCCTTAGCCTAGGGGAGCCCTAGGCTACAGCCTAGGGGTGCCCTAGCCTGAAGGCTAGGGGAGCCCTAGCCTTAGCCTAGGGGAGCCTAAAGCCTAGGGGTGCCCTAGCCTGAAGGCTAGGGGAGCCCTATCCTTAGCCTAGGGGAGCCCTAGCCTAAAGCCTAGGGGTGCCCTAGCCTGAAGGCTAGGGGAGCCCTAGCCTTAGCCTAGGGCAGCCTAAAGCCTAGGGGTGCCCTAGCCTGAAGGCTAGGGGAGCCCTAGCCTTAGCCTAGGGAAGCCCTAGCCTAAAGCCTAGGGGTGCCCTAGCCTGAAGGCTAGGGGAGCCCTAGCCTTAGCCTAGGGCAGCCTAAAGCCTAGGGGTGCCCTAGCCTTAGCCTAGGGGAGCCTAAAGCCTAGGGGTGCCCTAGCCTGAAGGCTAGGGGAGCCCTAGCCTTAGCCTAGGGAAGCCCAAGCCTAAAGCCTAGGGGTGCCCTAGCCTGAAGGCTAGGGGAGCCCTAGCCTTAGCCTAGGGGAGCCTAAAGCCTAGGGGTGCCCTAGCCTGAAGGCTAGGGGAGCCCTAGCCTTAGCCTAGGGGAGCCCCAGCCTAAAGCCTAGTTGTGCCCTAGCCTGAAGGCTAGGGGAGCCCTAGCCTTAGCCTAGGGGAGCCCTAGCCTAAAGCCTAGGGGTGCCCTAGCCTGAAGGCTAGGTGAGCCCTAGCCTTAGCCTAGGGGAGCCCTAGCCTAAAGCCTAGGGTTGCCCTAGCCTGAAGGCTAGGGGAGCCCTAGCCTTAGCCTAGGGGAGCCCTAGCCTAAAGCCTAGGGGTGCCCTAGCCTGAAGGCTAGGGGAGCCCTAGCCTTAGCCTAGGGGAGCCCTAGCCTAAAGCCTACGGGTGCCCTAGCCTGAAGGCTAGGGGAGCCCTAGCCGTAGCCTAGGGGAGCCCGAGCCGAAAGCCTAGGGGTGCCCTAGCCTGAAGGCTAGGGGAGCCCTAGCCGTAGCCTAGGGGAGCCGAAAGCCTAGGGGTGCCCTAGCCTGAAGGCTACGGGAGCCCTAGCCGTAGCCTAGGGGAGCCGAAAGCCTAGGGGAGCCCTAGCCTGAAGGCTAGGGGAACCCTAGCCGTAGCCTAGGGGAGCCGAAAGCCTAGGGGTGCCCTAGCCTGAAGGCTAAGGGAGCCCTAGCCGTAGCCTAGGGGAGCCCTAGCCTGAATCCTAGGGGTGCCCTAGCCTGAAGGCTATGGGAGCCCTAGCCTTAGCCTAGGGGAGCCCTAGCCGAAAGCCTAGGGGTGCCCTAGCCTGAAGGCTAGGGGAGCCCTAGCCTTAGCCTAGGGGAGTCCTAGCCGAAATCCCAGGGGTGCCCTAGCCTGAAGGCTAGGGAAACCCTAGCCTTAGCCTAGGGGAGCCCTAGCCGAAAGCCTAGGGGTGCGCTAGCCTGAAGGCTAGGGGAACCCTAGCCTTAGCCTAGGTGAGCCCTAGCCGAAAGCCTAGGGGTGCCCTAGCCTGAAGGCTAGGGGAGCCCTCGCCGTAGCCTAGGGGAGCCGGAGCCGAAAGCCTAGGGGTGCCCTAGCCTGCAGGCTAGGGGAGCCCTAGCCGTAGCCTAGGGGAGCCCGAGCCAAAAGCCTAGGGGTGCCCTAGCCTGAAGGCTAGGGGAGCCCTAGCCGTAGCCTAGGGGAACCAGAACCGAAAGCCTAGGGGTGCCCTAGCCTGAAGGCTAGGGGAGCCCTAGCCGTAGCCTAGGGGAGCCCGAGTTGAAAGCCTAGGGGTCCTCTAGCCTGAAGGCTAGGGGAGCCCTAGCCGTAGCCTAGGGGAGCCTGAGCCGAAAGCCTAAGAGTGCCCTAGCCTGAAGGCTAGGGGAGCCCTAGCCGTAGCCTAGGGGAGAACGAGCCGAAAGCCTAGGGTTGCCCTAGCCTGAAGGCTAGGGGAGCCCTAGCCGTAGCCTAGGGGAGCCCGAGCCGAAAGCCTACGGGTGCCCTAGCCTGAAGGCTAGGGGAGCCCTAGCCGTAGCCTAGGTGAGCCCGAGCCGAAAGCCTAGGGGTGCCGTAGCCTGAAGGCTAGGGGAGCCCTAGCCGTAGCCTAGGGAGCCCGAGCCGAAAGCCTAGGGTTGCCCTAGCCTGAAGGCTAGGGGAGCCCTAGCCGTATCCTAGGGGAGCCCGAGTCGAAAGCCTAAGGGTGCCCTATCCTGAAGGCTAGGGGAGCCGTAGCCGTAGCCTAGGGGAGCCCGAGCCGGAAGCCTAGGGGTGCCCTAGCCTGAGGGCTAGGGGAGCCCTAGCCGTAGCCTAGGGGAGAACGAGCCGAAAGCCTAGGGGTGCCCTAGCCTGAAGGCTAGGGGAGCCCTAGCCGTAGCCTAGGGGAGCCCGAGCCGAAAGCCTAGGGGTGCCCTAGCCTGAAGGCTAGGGGAGCCCTAGCCGTAGCCTAGGGGAGCCCGAGCCGAAAGCCAGGGGTGCCCTAGCCTGAAGGCTAGGGGAGCCCTAACCGTAGCCTAGGGGAGCCGAAAGCCTAGGGGAGCCCTAGCCTGAAGGCTAGGGGAACCCTAGCCGTAGCCTAGGGGAGCCGAAAGCCTCGGGGTGCCCTAGACTGAAGGATATGGGAGCCCTAGCCGTAGCCTAGGGGAGCCCTAGCCTAAAGCCTAGGGGTGCCCTAGCCTGAAGGCTATGGGAGCCCTAGCCTTAGCCTAGGGGAGCCCTAGCCGAAAGCCTAGGGGTGCCCTAGCCTGAAGGCTAGGGGAGCCCTAGCCTTAGCCTAGGGGAGCCCTAGCCTAAAGCCTCGGGGTGCCCTAGCCTGAAGGCTAGGGGAGCCCTAGCCGTAGCCTAGGGGAGCCCGAGCCGAAAGCCTAGGGGTGCCCTAGCCTGAAGGCTAGGGGAGACCTAGCCTTAGCCTAGGGGAGCCCTAGCCGAAAGCCTAGGGGTGCCCTAGCCTGAAGTCTAGGGGAGCCCTAGCCTTAGCCTAGGGGAGCCCTAGCCGAAAGCCTAGGGGTGCCCTAGCCTTAGACCAGGGGTGCCCTAGCCTGAAGGCTAGGGAAGCCCTAGCCTTAGCCTAGGGGAGCCCTAGCCGAAAGCCTAGGGGTGCCCTAGCCTGAAGGCTAGGGGAGCCCTAGCCTTAGCCTAGGTGAGCCCTAGCCGAAAGCCTAGGGGTGCCCTAGCCTGAAGGCTAGGGGAGCCCTAGCCGTAGCCTAGGGGAGCCCGAGCCGAAAGCCTAGGGGTGCCCTAGACTGAAGGCTAGGGGAGACCTAGCCTTAGCCTAGGGGAGCCCTAGCCGAAAGCCTAGGGGTGCCCTAGCCTGAAGGCTAGGGGAGCCCTAGCCTTAGCCTAGGGGAGCCCTAGCCGAAAGCCTAGGGGTGCCCTAGCCTGAAGGCTAGGGGAGCCCTAGCCTTAGCCTAGGGGAGCCTAAAGCCTAGGGATGCCCTAGCCTGAAGGCTAGGGGAGCCCTAGCCTTAGCCTAGGGTAGCCTAAAGCCTAGGGTTGCCCTAGCCAGAAGGCTAGGGGAGCCCTAGCCTTAGCCTAGGGGAGCCCTAGCCTAAAGCCAAGGGGTGCCCTAGCCTGAATGCTAGGGGAGCCCTAGCCTTAGCCTAGTGGAGCCTAAAGCCTAGGGGTGCCCTAGCCTGAAGGCTAGGGGAGCCCTAGCCTTAGCCTAGGGGAGCCTAAAGCCTAGGGGTGCCCTAGCCTGAAGGCTAGGGGAGCCCTAGCCTTAGCCTAGGGGAGCCCTAGCCTAAAGCCTAGGGGTGCCCTAACCTGAAGGGTAGGGGAGCCCTAGCCTTAGCCTAGGGGAGCCCTAGCCTAAACCCTAGGGGTGCCCTAGCCTGAAGGCTAGGGGAGCCCTAGCCTTAGCCTAGGGGAGCCCTAGCCTAAAGCCTAGGGGTGCCCTAGCCTGAAGGCTAGGGGAGCCCTAGCCTTAGCCTAGGGGAGCCTAAAGCCTAGGGGTGCCCTAGCCTGAAGGCTAGGGGAGCCCTAGCCTTAGCCTAGGGGAGCCCTAGCCTAAAGCCTAGGGGTGCCCTAGCCTGAAGGCTAGGGGAGCCCTAGCCTTAGCCTAGGGCAGCCTAAAACCTAGGGTTGCCCTAGACTGAAGGCTGGGGGAGCCCTAGCCTTAGCCTAGGGGAGCCCTAGCCTAAAGCCTAGGGGTGCCCTAGCCTGAAGGCTAGGGGAGCCCTAGCCTTAGCCTAGGGGAGCCTAAAGCCTAGGGGTGCCCTAGCCTGAAGGCTAGGGGAGCCCTAGCCTTAGCCTAGGGGAGCCTAAAGCCTAGGGGGGCCCTAGCCTGAAGGCTAGGGGAGCCCTAGCCTTAGCCTAGGGGAGCCCTAGCATAAAGCCTAGGGGTGCCATAGCCTGAAGGCTAGGGGAGCCCTAGCCTTAGCCTAGGGGAGCCTAAAGCCTAGGGGTGCCCTAGCCTGAAGGCTAGGGGAGCCCTAGCCTTAGCCTAGGGAACCCCTAGCCTAAAGCCTAGGGGTTCCCTACCCTGAAGGCTAAGGGAGCCCTAGCCTTAGCCTAGGGGAGCCTAAAGCCTAGGGGTGCCCAAGCTTGAAGGCTAGGGGAGCCCTAGAATTAGCCTAGGGGAGCCCTAGCCTAAAGCCTAGGGGTGCCCTAGCCTGAAGGCTAGGGGAGCCCTAGCCTTAGCCTAGGGGAGCCTAAAGCCTAGGGGTGCCCTAGCCTTAAGGCTAGGAGAGCCCTAGCCTTAGCCTAGGGGTGCCCTAGCCTAAAGCCTAGGGGTGCCCTAGCCTGAAGGCTAGGGGAGCCCTAGCCTTAGCCTAGGGGAGCCTAAAGCCTAGGGGTGTCCTAGCCTGAAGGCTAGGGGAGCCCTAGCCTTAGCCTAGGGGAGCCCTAGGCTACAGCCTAGGGGTGCCCTAGCCTGAAGGCTAGGGGAGCCCTAGCCTTAGCCTAGGGGAGCCTAAAGCCTAGGGGTGCCCTAGCCTGAAGGCTAGGGGAGCCCTATCCTTAGCCTAGGGGAGCCCTAGCCTAAAGCCTAGGGGTGCCCTAGCCTGAAGGCTAGGGGAGCCCTAGCCTTAGCCTAGGGCAGCCTAAAGCCTAGGGGTGCCCTAGCCTGAAGGCTAGGGGAGCCCTAGCCTTAGCCTAGGGAAGCCCTAGCCTAAAGCCTAGGGGTGCCCTAGCCTGAAGGCTAGGGGAGCCCTAGCCTTAGCCTAGGGCAGCCTAAAGCCTAGGGGTGCCCTAGCCTTAGCCTAGGGGAGCCTAAAGCCTAGGGGTGCCCTAGCCTGAAGGCTAGGGGAGCCCTAGCCTTAGCCTAGGGGAGCCCAAGCCTAAAGCCTAGGGGTGCCCTAGCCTGAAGGCTAGGGGAGCCCTAGCCTTAGCCTAGGGGAGCCTAAAGCCTAGGGGTGCCCTAGCCTGAAGGCTAGGGGAGCCCTAGCCTTAGCCTAGGGGAGCCCCAGCCTAAAGCCTAGTTGTGCCCTAGCCTGAAGGCTAGGGGAGCCCTAGCCTTAGCCTAGGGGAGCCCTAGCCTAAAGCCTAGGGGTGCCCTAGCCTGAAGGCTAGGGGAGCCCTAGCCTTAGCCTAGGGGAGCCCTAGCCTAAAGCCTAGGGTTGCCCTAGCCTGAAGGCTAGGGGAGCCCTAGCCTTAGCCTAGGGGAGCCCTAGCCTAAAGCTTAGGGGTGCCCTAGCCTGAAGGCTAGGGGAGCCCTAGCCTTAGCCTAGGGGAGCCCTAGCCTAAAGCCTACGGGTGCCCTAGCCTGAAGGCTAGGGGAGCCCTAGCCTTAGCCTAGGGGAGCCCTAGCCCAAAGCCTAGGGGTGCCCTAGCCTGAAGGCTAGGGGAGCCCTAGCCTTAGCCTAGGGGAGCCCTAGCCTAAAGCCTAGGGGAGCCCTAGCCGTAGCCTAGGGGAGAACGAGCCGAAAGCCTAGGGGTGCCTTAGCCTGAAGGCTAGGGCAGCCCTAACCGTAGCCTAGGGGAGCCCGAGCCGAAAGCCTAGGGGTGCCCTAGCCTGAAGGCTAGGGGAGCCCTAGCCGTAGCCTAGGGGAGCCCGAGCCGAAAGCCTAGGGGTGCCCTGGCCTGAAGGCTAGGGGAGCCCTAGCCTTAGCCTAGGGGAGCCGAAAGCCTAGGCGAGCCCTAGCCTGAAGCTAGGGGAACCCTAGCCGTAGCCTAGGGGAGCCGAAAGCCTCGGGGTGCCCTAGCCTGAAGGCTAGGGGAGCCCTAGCCGTAGCCTAGGGGAGCCCTAGCCTAAAGCCTAGGGGTGCCCTAGCCTGAAGGCTATGGGAGCCCTAACCTTAGCCTAGGGGAGCCCTAGCCGAAAGCCTAGGGGTGCCCTAGCCTGAAGGCTAGGGGAGCCCTAGCCTTAGCCTAGGGGAGCCCTAGCCTAAAGCCTCGGGGTGCCCTAGCCTGAAGGCTAGGGCAGCCCTATCCTTAGCCTATGGGAGCCCTAGCCTAAAGCCTAGGGGTGCCCTAGCCTGAAGGCTAGGGGAGCCTTAGCCTTAGCCTAGGGGTGCCCTAGCCTTAGACCAGGGGTGCCCTAGCCTGAAGGCTAGGGAAGCCCTAGCCTTAGCCTAGGGGAGCCCTAGCCGAAAGCCTAGGGGTGCCCTAGCCTGAAGGCTAGGGGAGCCCTAGCCTTAGCCTAGGTGAGCCCTAGCCGAAAGCCTAGGGGTGCCCTAGCCTGGAGGCTAGGGGAGCCCTAGCCTTATCCTAGGGGAGCCCTAGCCGAAAGCCTAGGGGTGCCCTAGCCTGAAGGCTAGGTGAGCCCTAGCCTTAGCCTAGGGGAGCCGAAAGCCTAGGGGTGCCCTAACCTGAAGGCTAGGGGAGCCCTAGCCTTAGCCTAGGGGAGCCCTAGCTGAAAGTCTAGGGGTGCCCTAGCCGGAAGGCTAGGGGAGCCATAGCCTTAGCCTAGGGGAGCCGAAAGCCTAGAGGTGCCATAGCCTGAAAGCTAGGGGAGCCCTAGCCTTAGCCTAGGGGAGCCCTGGCCTAAAGCCTAGGGGTGCCCTAGCCTGAAGGCTAGGGGAGCCATAGCCTTAGCCTAGGGGAGCCGAAAGCGTAGGGGTGCCCTAGCCTGTAGGCTAGGGGAGCCCTAGCCTTAGCCTAGGGGAGTCGAAAGCCTAGGGGTGCCCTAGCCTGAAGGCTAGGGGAGCCCTAGCCTTAGCCTAGGGGAGCCCGAGCCGAAAGCCTAGGTGTGCCCTAGCCTGAAGGCTAGGGGAGCCCTAGCCTTAGCCTAGGGGAGCCCTAGCCTAAAGCCTAGGGGTGCCCTAGCCTGAAGGCTAGGGGAGCCCTAGCCTTAGCCTAGGGGAGCCTAAAGCCTAGGGGTGCCCTAGCCTGAAGGCTAGGGGAGCCCTAGCCTTAGCCTAGGGGAGCCCTAGCCTAAAGCCTAGGGGTGCCCTAGCCAGAAGGCTAGGGGAGCCCTAGCCTTAGCCTAGGGGAGCCTAAAGCCTAGGGGTGCCCTAGCCTGAAGGCTAGGGGAGCCCTAGCCTTAGCCTAGGGGAGCCCTAGCCTAAAGCCAAGGGGTGCCCTAGCCTGAATGCTAGCGGAGCCCTAGCCTTAGCCTAGTGGAGCCTAAAGCCTAGGGGTGCCCTAGCCTGAAGGCCTGGGGAGCCCTAGCCTTAGCCTAGGGGAGCCTAAAGCCTAGGGGTGCCCTAGCCTGAAGGCTAGGGGAGCCCTAGCCTTAGCCTAGGGGAGCCCTAGCCTAAAGCCTAGGGGTGCCATAGCCTGAAGGCTAAGGGAGCCCTAGCCTTAGCCTCGGGGAGCCTAAAGCCTAGGGGTGCCCTAACCTGAAGGCTAGGGGAGCCCTAGCCTTAGCCTAGGGAAGCCCTAGCCTAAAGCCTAGGGGATCCCTAGCCTGAAGGCTAGGGGAGCCCTAGCCTTAGCCTAGGGGAGCCTAAAGCCTAGGGCTGCCCTAGCCTGAAGGCTAGGGGAGCCCTAGCCTTAGCCTAGGGGAGCCCTAGCCTAAAGCCTAGGGGTGCCCTAGCCTGAAGGCTAGGGGAGCCCTAGCCTTAGCCTAGGGGAGCCTAAAGCCTAGGGGTGCCCTAGCCTGAAGGCTAGGGGAGCCCTAGCCTTAGCCTAGGGGAGCCCTAGCCTAAAGCCTAGGGGTGCCCTAGCCTGAAGGCTAGGGGAGCCCTAGCCTTAGCCTAGGGGAGCCTAAAGCCTAGGGGTGCCCTAGCCTGAAGGCTAGGGGAGCCCTAGCCTTAGCCTAGGGGAGCCCTAGCCTAAAGCCTAGGGGTGCCCTAGCCTGAAGGCTAGGGGTGCCCTAGCCTGAAGGCTAGGGGAGCCTCAGCCTTAGCCTAGGGGAGCCTAAAGCCTAGGGGTGCCCTAGCCTGAAGGCTAGGGGAGCCCTAGCCTTAGCCTAGGGGAGCCCTAGCCTAAACCCTAGGGGTGCCCTAGACTGAAGGCTAGGGGAGCCCTAGCCTTAGCCTAGGGGAGCCCTAGCCTAAAGCCTAGGGGTGCCCTAGCCTGAAGGCTAGGGGAGCCCTAGCCTTAGCCTAGGGGAGCCTAAAGCCTAGGGGTGCCCTAGCCTGAAGGCTAGGGGAGCCCTAGCCTTAGCCTAGGGGAGCCCTAGCCTAAAGCCTAGGGGTGCCCTAGCCTGAAGGCTAGGGGAGCCCTAGCCTTAGCCTAGGGCAGCCTAAAACCTAGGGTTGCCCTAGCCTGAAGGCTGGGGGAGCCCTAGCCTTAGCCTAGGGGAGCCCTAGCCTAAAGCCTAGGGGTGCCCTAGCCTGAAGGCTAGGGGAGCCCTAGCCTTAGCCTAGGGGAGCCTAAAGCCTAGGGGTGCCCTAGCCTGAAGGCTAGGGGTGCCCTAGCCTTAGCCTAGGGGAGCCTAAAGCCTAGGGGTGCCATAGCCTGAAGGCTAGGGGAGCCCTAGCCTTAGCCTAGGGGAGCCCTAGCCAAAAGCCTAGGGGTGCCATAGCCTGAAGGCTAGGGGAGCCCTAGCCTTAGCCTAGGGGAGCCTAAAGCCTAGGGGTGCCCTAGCCTGAAGGCTAGGGGAGCCCTAGCCTTAGCCTAGGGAACCCCTAGCCTAAAGCCTAGGGGTTCCCTAGCCTGAAGGCTAGGGGAGCCCTAGCCTTAGCCTAGGGGAGCCTAAAGCCTAGGGGTGCCCAAGCCTGAAGGCTAGGGGAGCCCTAGCCTTAGCCTAGGGGAGCCTAAAGCCTAGGGGTGCCCTAGCCTTAAGGCTAGGGGAGCCCTAGCCTTAGCCTAGGGGTGGCCTAGCCTAAAGCCTAGGGGTACCCTAGCCTGAAGGCTAGGGGAGCCCTAGCCTTAGCCTAGGGGAGCCTAAAGCCTAGGGGTGCCCTAGCCTGAAGGCTAGGGGAGCCCTAGCCTTAGCCTAGGGGAGCCCTAGGCTAAAGCCTAGGGGTGCCCTAGCCTGAAGGCTAGGGGAGCCCTAGCCTTAGCCTAGGGAGCCTAAAGCCTAGGTGTGCCCTAGCCTGAAGGCTAGGGGAGCCCTATCCTTAGCCTAGGGGAGCCCTAGCCTAAAGCCTAGGGGTGCCCTAGCCTGAAGGCTAGGGGAGCCCTAGCCTTAGCCTAGGGGAGCCTAAAGCCTAGGGGTGCCCTAGCCTGAAGGCTAGAGGAGCCCTAGCCTTAGCCTAGGGGAGCCCTAGCCTAAAGCCTAGGGGTGCCCTAGCCTGAAGGCTAGGGGAGCCCTAGCCTTAGCCTAGGGGAGCCTAAAGCCTAGGGGTGCCCTAGCCTGAAGGCTAGGGGAGCCCTAGCCTTAGCCTAGGGGAGCCCTAGCCTAAAGCCTAGTTGTGCCCTAGCCTGATGGCTAGGGGAGCCCTAGCCTTAGCTTAGGGGAGCCCTAGCCTAAAGCCTAGGGGTGCCCTAGCCTGAATGCTAGGGGAGCCCTAGCCTTAGCCTAGGGGAGCCCTAGCCTAAAGCCTAGGGGTGCCCTAGCCTGAAGGCTAGGGGAGCCCTACCCTTAGCTTAGGGGAGCCCTAGCCTAAAGCCTAGGGGTGCCCTAGCCTGAAGGCTAGGGGAGCCCTAGCCTTAGCCTAGGGGAGCCCTAGCCTAAAGCCTACGGGTACCCTAACCTGAAGGCTAGGGGAGTCCTAGCCTTAGCCTAGGGGAGCCCTAGCCTAAAGCCTAGGGGTGCCCTAGCCTGAAGGCTAGGGCAGCCCTATCCTTAGCCTATGGGAGCCCTAGCCTAAAGCCTAGGGGTGCCCTAGCCTGAAGGCTAGGGGAGCCCTAGCCTTAGCCTAGGGGTGCCCTAGCCTTAGACCAGGGGTGCCCTAGCCTGAAGGCTAGGGAAGCCCTAGCCTTAGCCTAGGGGAGCCCTAGCCGAAAGCCTAGGGGTGCCCTAGCCTGAAGGCTAGGGGAGCCCTAGCCTTAGCCTAGGTGAGCCCTAGCCGAAAGCCTAGGGGTGCCCTAGCCTGGAGGCTAGGGGAGCCCTAGCCTTATCCTAGGGGAGCCCTAGCCGAAAGCCTAGGGGTGCCCTAGCCTGAAGGCTAGGTGAGCCCTAGCCTTAGCCTAGGGGAGCCGAAAGCCTAGGGGTGCCCTAACCTGAAGGCTAGGGGAGCCCTAGCCTTAGCCTAGGGGAGCCCTAGCTGAAAGTCTAGGGGTGCCCTAGCCGGAAGGCTAGGGGAGCCATAGCCTTAGCCTAGGGGAGCCGAAAGCCTAGAGGTGCCATAGCCTGAAAGCTAGGGGAGCCCTAGCCTTAGCCTAGGGGAGCCCTGGCCTAAAGCCTAGGGGTGCCCTAGCCTGAAGGCTAGGGGAGCCATAGCCTTAGCCTAGGGGAGCCGAAAGCGTAGGGGTGCCCTAGCCTGTAGGCTAGGGGAGCCCTAGCCTTAGCCTAGGGGAGTCGAAAGCCTAGGGGTGCCCTAGCCTGAAGGCTAGGGGAGCCCTAGCCTTAGCCTAGGGGAGCCCGAGCCGAAAGCCTAGGTGTGCCCTAGCCTGAAGGCTAGGGGAGCCCTAGCCTTAGCCTAGGGGAGCCCTAGCCTAAAGCCTAGGGGTGCCCTAGCCTGAAGGCTAGGGGAGCCCTAGCCTTAGCCTAGGGGAGCCTAAAGCCTAGGGGTGCCCTAGCCTGAAGGCTAGGGGAGCCCTAGCCTTAGCCTAGGGGAGCCCTAGCCTAAAGCCTAGGGGTGCCCTAGCCAGAAGGCTAGGGGAGCCCTAGCCTTAGCCTAGGGGAGCCTAAAGCCTAGGGGTGCCCTAGCCTGAAGGCTAGGGGAGCCCTAGCCTTAGCCTAGGGGAGCCCTAGCCTAAAGCCAAGGGGTGCCCTAGCCTGAATGCTAGCGGAGCCCTAGCCTTAGCCTAGTGGAGCCTAAAGCCTAGGGGTGCCCTAGCCTGAAGGCCTGGGGAGCCCTAGCCTTAGCCTAGGGGAGCCTAAAGCCTAGGGGTGCCCTAGCCTGAAGGCTAGGGGAGCCCTAGCCTTAGCCTAGGGGAGCCCTAGCCTAAAGCCTAGGGGTGCCATAGCCTGAAGGCTAAGGGAGCCCTAGCCTTAGCCTCGGGGAGCCTAAAGCCTAGGGGTGCCCTAACCTGAAGGCTAGGGGAGCCCTAGCCTTAGCCTAGGGAAGCCCTAGCCTAAAGCCTAGGGGATCCCTAGCCTGAAGGCTAGGGGAGCCCTAGCCTTAGCCTAGGGGAGCCTAAAGCCTAGGGCTGCCCTAGCCTGAAGGCTAGGGGAGCCCTAGCCTTAGCCTAGGGGAGCCCTAGCCTAAAGCCTAGGGGTGCCCTAGCCTGAAGGCTAGGGGAGCCCTAGCCTTAGCCTAGGGGAGCCTAAAGCCTAGGGGTGCCCTAGCCTGAAGGCTAGGGGAGCCCTAGCCTTAGCCTAGGGGAGCCCTAGCCTAAAGCCTAGGGGTGCCCTAGCCTGAAGGCTAGGGGAGCCCTAGCCTTAGCCTAGGGGAGCCTAAAGCCTAGGGGTGCCCTAGCCTGAAGGCTAGGGGAGCCCTAGCCTTAGCCTAGGGGAGCCCTAGCCTAAAGCCTAGGGGTGCCCTAGCCTGAAGGCTAGGGGTGCCCTAGCCTGAAGGCTAGGGGAGCCTCAGCCTTAGCCTAGGGGAGCCTAAAGCCTAGGGGTGCCCTAGCCTGAAGGCTAGGGGAGCCCTAGCCTTAGCCTAGGGGAGCCCTAGCCTAAACCCTAGGGGTGCCCTAGACTGAAGGCTAGGGGAGCCCTAGCCTTAGCCTAGGGGAGCCCTAGCCTAAAGCCTAGGGGTGCCCTAGCCTGAAGGCTAGGGGAGCCCTAGCCTTAGCCTAGGGGAGCCTAAAGCCTAGGGGTGCCCTAGCCTGAAGGCTAGGGGAGCCCTAGCCTTAGCCTAGGGGAGCCCTAGCCTAAAGCCTAGGGGTGCCCTAACCTGAAGGCTAGGGGAGCCCTAGCCTTAGCCTAGGGCAGCCTAAAACCTAGGGTTGCCCTAGCCTGAAGGCTGGGGGAGCCCTAGCCTTAGCCTAGGGGAGCCCTAGCCTAAAGCCTAGGGGTGCCCTAGCCTGAAGGCTAGGGGAGCCCTAGCCTTAGCCTAGGGGAGCCTAAAGCCTAGGGGTGCCCTAGCCTGAAGGCTAGGGGTGCCCTAGCCTTAGCCTAGGGGAGCCTAAAGCCTAGGGGTGCCATAGCCTGAAGGCTAGGGGAGCCCTAGCCTTAGCCTAGGGGAGCCCTAGCCAAAAGCCTAGGGGTGCCATAGCCTGAAGGCTAGGGGAGCCCTAGCCTTAGCCTAGGGGAGCCTAAAGCCTAGGGGTGCCCTAGCCTGAAGGCTAGGGGAGCCCTAGCCTTAGCCTAGGGAACCCCTAGCCTAAAGCCTAGGGGTTCCCTAGCCTGAAGGCTAGGGGAGCCCTAGCCTTAGCCTAGGGGAGCCTAAAGCCTAGGGGTGCCCAAGCCTGAAGGCTAGGGGAGCCCTAGCCTTAGCCTAGGGGAGCCTAAAGCCTAGGGGTGCCCTAGCCTTAAGGCTAGGGGAGCCCTAGCCTTAGCCTAGGGGTGGCCTAGCCTAAAGCCTAGGGGTACCCTAGCCTGAAGGCTAGGGGAGCCCTAGCCTTAGCCTAGGGGAGCCTAAAGCCTAGGGGTGCCCTAGCCTGAAGGCTAGGGGAGCCCTAGCCTTAGCCTAGGGGAGCCCTAGGCTAAAGCCTAGGGGTGCCCTAGCCTGAAGGCTAGGGGAGCCCTAGCCTTAGCCTAGGGAGCCTAAAGCCTAGGTGTGCCCTAGCCTGAAGGCTAGGGGAGCCCTATCCTTAGCCTAGGGGAGCCCTAGCCTAAAGCCTAGGGGTGCCCTAGCCTGAAGGCTAGGGGAGCCCTAGCCTTAGCCTAGGGGAGCCTAAAGCCTAGGGGTGCCCTAGCCTGAAGGCTAGGGGAGCCCTAGCCTTAGCCTAGGGGAGCCCTAGCCTAAAGCCTAGGGGTGCCCTAGCCTGAAGGCTAGGGGAGCCCTAGCCTTAGCCTAGGGGAGCCTAAAGCCTAGGGGTGCCCTAGCCTGAAGGCTAGGGGAGCCCTAGCCTTAGCCTAGGGGAGCCCTAGCCTAAAGCCTAGTTGTGCCCTAGCCTGATGGCTAGGGGAGCCCTAGCCTTAGCTTAGGGGAGCCCTAGCCTAAAGCCTAGGGGTGCCCTAGCCTGAATGCTAGGGGAGCCCTAGCCTTAGCCTAGGGGAGCCCTAGCCTAAAGCCTAGGGGTGCCCTAGCCTGAAGGCTAGGGGAGCCCTACCCTTAGCTTAGGGGAGCCCTAGCCTAAAGCCTAGGGGTGCCCTAGCCTGAAGGCTAGGGGAGCCCTAGCCTTAGCCTAGGGGAGCCCTAGCCTAAAGCCTACGGGTACCCTAACCTGAAGGCTAGGGGAGTCCTAGCCTTAGCCTAGGGGAGCCCTAGCCTAAAGCCTAGGGGTGCCCTAGCCTGAAGGCTAGGGGAGCCCTAGCCTTAGCCTAGGGGAGCCCTAGCCTAAAGCCTAGGGGTGCCCTAGCCTGAAGGCTAGGGGAGCCCTTGCCGTAGCCTAGGGGAGAACGAGCCGAAAGCCTAGGGGTGCCCTAGCCTGAAGGCTAGGGGAGCCCTAGCCTTAGCCTAGGGGAGCCCGAGCCGAAAGCCTAGGGGTGCCCTAGCCTGAAGGCTAGGGGAGCCCTAGCCGTAGCCTAGGGGAGCCCGAGCCGAAAGCCTAGGGGTGCCCTAGCCTGAAGGCTAGGGGAGCCCTAGCCGTAGCCTAGGGGAGCCGAAAGCCTAGGGGAGCCCTAGCCTGAAGGCTAGGGGAACCCTAGCCGTAGCCTAGGGGAGCCGAAAGCCTAGGGGTGCCCTAGCCTGAAGGCTAGGGGAGCCCTAGCCGTAGCCTAGGGGAGCCCTAGCCTAAAGCCTAGGGGTGCCCTAGCCTGAAGGCTATGGGAGCCCTAGCCTTAGCATAGGGGAGCCCTAGCCGAAAGCCTAGGGGTGCCCTAGTCTGAAGGCTAGGGGAGCCCTAACCTTAGCCTAGGGGAGCCCTAGCCTAAAGCTTCGGGGTGCCCTAGCCTGAAGGCTAGGGCAGCCCTAGCCTTAGCCTATGGGAGCCCTAGCCTAAAGCCTAGGGGTGCCCTAGCCTGAAGGCTAGGGGAGCCCTAGCCTTAGCCTAGGGGTGCCCTAGCCTTAGACCAGGGGTGCCCTAGCCTGAAGGCTATAGAAGCCATAGCCTTAGCCTAGGGGAGCCCTAGCCGAAAGCCTAGGCGTGCCCTAGCCTGAAGGCTAGGGGAGCCCTAGCCTTAGCCTAGGTGAGCCCTAGCCGAAAGCCTAGGGGTGCCCTAGCCTGAAGGCTAGGGGAGCCCTAGCCTTAGCCTAGGGGAGCCCTAGCCGAAAGCCTAGGGGTGCCCTAGCCTGAAGGCTAGGGGAGCCCTAGCCTTAGCCTAGGGGAGCCCTAGCCGAAAGCCTAGGGGTGCCCTAGCCTGAAGGCTAGGGGAGCCCTAGCCTTAGCCTAGGGGAGCCGAAAGCCTAGGGGTGCCCTAAACTGAAGGCTAAGGGAGCCCTAGCCTTAGCCTAGGGGAGCCCTAGCCGAAAGTCTAGGGGTGCCCTAGCCTGAAGGCTATGGGAGCCCTAGCCTTAGCCTAGGGGAGCCGAAAGCCTAGGGGTGCCCTAGCCTGAAAGCTAGGGGAACCCTAGCCTTAGCCTAGGGGAGCCCTGGCCTAAAGCCTAGGTGTGCCCTAGCCTGAAGGCTAGGGGAGCCATAGCCTTAGCCTAGGGGAGCCGAAAGCGTAGGGGTGCCCTAGCCTCAAGGCTAGGGGAGCCCTAGCCTTATCCTAGGGGAGTCGAACGCCTAGGGGTGCCCTAGCCTGAAGGCTAGGGGAGCCCTAGCCTTAGCCTAGGGGAGCCCGAGCCGAAAGCCTAGGTGTGCCCTAGCCTGAAGGCTAGGGGAGCCCTAGCCTTAGCCTAGGGGAGCCCTAGCCTAAAGCCTAGGGGTGCCCTAGCCTGAAGGCTAGGGGAGCCCTAGCCTTAGCCTAGGGGAGCCTAAAGCCTAGGGGTGCCCTAGCCTGAAGGCTAGGGGAGCCCTAGCCTTAGCCTAGGGGAGCCTAAAGCCTAGGGTTTCCCTAGCCTGAAGGCTAGGGGAGTCCTAGCCTTAGCCTAGGGGAGCCCTAGCCCAAAGCCAAGGGGTGCCCTGCCTGAATGCTAGGGGAGCCCTAGCCTTAGCCTAGGGGAGCCTAAAGCCTAGGGGTTCCCTAGCCTGAAGGCTAGGGGAGGCCTAGCCTTAGCCTAGGGGAGCCTAAAGCCTAGGGGTGCCCTAGCCTGAAGGCTAGGGGAGCACTAGCCTTAGCCTAGGGGAGCCCTAGCCTAAAGCCTAGGGGTGCCATAGCCTGAAGGCTAAGGGAGCCCTAGCCATAGCCTCGGGGAGCCTAAAGCCTAGGGGTGCCCTAACCTGAAGGCTAGGGGAGCCCTAGCCTAAGCCTAGGGAAGCCCTAGCCTAAAGCCTAGGGGTTCCCTAGCCTGAAGGCTAGGGGAGCCCTAGCCTTAGCCTAGGGGAGCCTAAAGCCTAGGGGTGCCCTAGCCTGAAGGCTAGGGGAGCCCTAGCCTTAGCCTAGGGGAGCCCTAGCCTAAAGCCTAGGGGTGCCCTAGCCTGAAGGCTAGGGGAGCCCTAGCCTTAGCCTAGGGGAGCCTAAAGCCTAGGGGTGCCCTAGCCTGAAGGCTAGGGGAGCCCTAGCCTTAGCCTAGGGGAGCCCTAGCCTAAAGCCTAGGGGTGCCCTAGCCTGAAGGCTAGGGGTGCCCTAGCCTGAAGGCTAGGGGAGCACTAGCCTTAGCCTAGAGGACCCTAAAGCCTAGGGGTGCCCTAGCCTGAAGGCTAGGGGAGCCCTAGCCTTAGCCTAGGGGAGCCCTAGCCTAAAGCCTAGGGGTGCCCTAGCCTGAAGGCTAGGGGAGCCCTAGCCTTAGCCTAGGGGAGCCCTAGCCTAAAGCCTAGTGGTGCCCTAGCCTGAAGGCTAGGGGAGCCCTAGCCTTAGCCTAGGGGAGCCCTAGCCTAAAGCCTAGGGGTGCCCTAGCCTGAAGGCTAGGGGAGCCCTAGCCTTAGCCTAGGGGAGCCCTAGCCTAAAGCCTAGGGGTGCCCTAGCCTGAAGGCTAGGGGAGCCCTAGCCTTAGCCTAGGGCAGCCTAAAGCCTAGGGTCGCCCTAGCCTGAAGGCTGGGGGAGCCCTAGCCTTAGCCTAGGGGAGCCCTAGCCTAAAGCCTAGGGGTGCCCTAGCCTGAAGGCTAGGGGAGCCCTAGCCTTAGCCTAGGGGAGCCTAAAGCCTAGGGGTGCCCTAGCCTGAAGGCTAGGGGAGCCCTAGCCTTAGCCTAGGGGCGCCTAAAGCCTAGGGGTGCACTAGCCTGAAGGCTAGGGGAGCCCTAGCCTTAGCCTAGGGGAGCCCTAGCCTAAAGACTAGGGGTGCTATAGCCTGAAGTCTAGGGGAGCCCTAGCCTTAGCCTAGGGGAGCCTAAAGCCTAGGGGTGCCCTAGCCTGAAGGCTAGGGGAGCCCTAGCCTTAGCCTAGGGAACCCCTAGCCTAAAGCCTAGGGGTTCCCTAGCCTGAAGGCTAGGGGAGCCCTAGCCTTAGCCTAGGGGAGCCTAAAGCCTAGGGGTGCGGAAGCCTGAAGGCTTGGGGAGCCCTAGCCTTAGCCTAGGGGAGCCCTAGCCTAAAGCCTAGGGGTGCCCTAGCCTGAAGGCTAGGGGAGCCCTAGCCTTAGCCTAGGGGAGCCTAAAGCCTAGGGGTGCCCTAGCCTTAAGGCTAGGGGAGCCCTAGCCTTAGCCTAGGGGTGCCCTAGCCTAAAGCCTAGGGGTGCCCTAGCCTGAAGGCTAGGGGAGCCCTAGCCTTAGCCTAGGGGAGCCTAAAGCCTAGGGGTGCCCTAGCCTGAAGGCTATGGGAGCCCTAGCCTTAGCCTAGGGGAACCTTAGGCTAAAGCCTAGGGGTGCCCTAGCCTGAAGGCTAGGGGAGACCTAGCCTTAGCCTAGGGGAGCCTAAAGCCTAGGGGTGCCCTAGCCTGAAGGCTAGGGGAGCCCTATCCTTAGCCTAGGGGAGCCCTAGCCTAAAGCCTTGGGGTGCCCTAGCCTAAAGCCTAGTTGTGCCCTAGCCTGAAGGCTAGGGGAGCCCTAGCCTTAGCCTCGAGGAGCCCTAGCCTAAAGCCTAGGGGTGCCCTAGCCTGAATGCTAGGGGAGCCCTAGCCTTAGCCTAGGGGAGCCCTAGCCTAAAGCCTAGGGGTGCCCTATGCTGAAGGCTAGGGGAGCCCTAGCCTTAGCGTAGGGGAGCCCTAGCCTAAAGCCTAGGGGTGCCCTAGCCTGAAGGCTAGGGGAGCCCTAGCCTTAGCCTAGGGGAGCCCTAGCCTAAAGCCTATGGGTGCCCTAACCTGAAGGCTAGGGGAGCCCTAGCCTTAGCCTAGGGGAGCCCTAGCCTAAATCATAGGGGTGCCCTAGCCTGAAGCCTAGGGGTGCCCTAGCCTGAAGGCTAGGGGAGCCCTAGCCTTAGCTTAGGGGAGCCCTAGCCTAAAGCCAAGGGTGCCCTAGCCTGAAGGCTAGGGGAGCCCTAGCCTTAGCCTAGGAGAGCCTAAAGCCTAGGGGTTCCCTAGCTTGAAGGCTAGGGGAAACCTAGCCTTAGCCTAGGGGAGCCTAAAGCCTAGGGGTGCCCTAGCCTGAAGGCTAGGGGAGCCCTAGCCTTAGCCTAGGGGAGCCCTAGCCTAAAGCCTAGGGGTGCCCTAGCCTGAAGGCTAGGGGAGCCCTAGCCTTAGCCTAGGGGAGCCTAAAGCCTAGGGGTGCCCTAACCTGAAGGCTAGGGGAGCCCTAGCCTTAGCCTAGGGGAGCCCTAGCCTAAAGCCTAGGGGTGCCCTAGCCTGAAGGCTAGGGGAGCCCTAGCCTTAGCCTAGGGGAGCCTAAAGCCTAGGGGTGCCCTAGCCTGAAGGCTAGGGGAGCCCTAGCCTTAGCCTAGGGGAGCCCTAGCCTAAAGCCTAGGGGTGCCATAGCCTGAAGGCTAGAGGAGCCCTAGCCTTAGCCTAGGGGAGCCTAAAGCCTAGGGGTGCCCTAGCCTGAAGGCTAGGGGAGCCCTAGCCTTAGCCTAGGGAACCCCTAGCCTAAAGCCTAGGGGTTCCCTAGCCTGAAGGCTAGGGGAGCCCTAGCCTTAGCCTAGGGGAGCCTAAAGCCTAGGGGTGCCGAAGCCCGAAGGCTAGGGGAGCCCTAGCCTTAGCCTAGAGGAGCCCTAGCCTAAAGCCTAGGGGTGCCCTAGCCTGAAGATAGGGGTGCCCTAGCCTTAGCCTAGGGGAGCCTAAAGCCTAGAGGTTCCCTAGCCTTAAGGCTAGGGGAGCCCTAGCCTTAGCCTAGGGGTGCCCTAGCCTAAAGCCTAGGGGTGCCCTAGCCTGAAGGCTAGGGGAGCCCTAGCCTTAGCCTAGGGGAGCCTAAAGCCTAGGGGTGCCCTAGCCTGAAGGCTAGGGGAGCCCTAGCCTTAGCCTAGGGGAGCCCTAGGCTAAAGCCTAGGGGTGCCCTAGCCTGAAGGCTAGGGGAGCCCTAGCCTTAGCCTAGGGGAGCCTAAAGCCTAGGGGTGCCCTAGCCTGAAGGCTAGGGGAGCCCTATCCTTAGCCTAGGGGAGCCTAAAGCCTAGGGGTGCCCTAGCCTGAAGGCTAGGGGAGCCCTCCCCTTAGCCTAGGGGAGCCTAAAGCCTAGGGGTGCCCTAGCCTGAAGGCTAGGGGAGCCCTAGCCTTAGCCTAGGGGAGCCCTAGGCTAAAGCCTAGGGGTGCCCTAGCCTGAAGGCTAGGGGAGCCCTAGCCTTAGCGTAGGGGAGCCTAAAGCCTAGGGGTGCCCTAGCCTGAAGGCTAGGGGAGCCCTAGCCTTAGCCTAGGGGAGCCCTAGCCTAAAGCCTAGGGGTGCCCTAGCCTGAAGGCTAGGGGAGCCCTAGCCTTAGCCTAGGGGAGCCTAAAGCCTAGGGGTGCCCTAGCCTGAAGGCTAGGGGAGCCCTAGCCTTAGCCTAGGGGAGCCCTAGCCTAAAGCCTAGTTGTGCCCTAGCCTGAAGGCTAGGGGAGCCCTAGCCTTAGCCTAGGTGAGCCCTAGCCTAAAGCCTAGGGGTGCCCTAACCTGAAGGCTAGGGGAGCCCTAGCCTTAGCCTAGGTAAGCCCTAGCCTAAAGCCTAGGGGTTCCCTAGCCTGAAGGCTAGGGGTGCCCTAGCCTTAGCCTAGGGGAGCCTAAAGCCTAGGGGTGCCCTAGCCTGAAGGCTAGGGGAGCCCTAGCCTTAGCCTAGGGGAGCCCTAGCCTAAAGCCTAGGGGTGCCCTAGCCTGAAGGCTAGGGGAGCCCAAGCCTTAGCCTAGGGGAGCCTAAAGCCTAGGGGTGCCCAAGCCTGAAGGCTAGGGGAGCCCTAGCCTTAGCCTAGGGGAGCCCTAGCCTAAAGCCTAGGGGTGCCCTAGCCTGAAGGCTAGGGGAGCCCTAGCCTTAGCCTACGGGAGCCCTAGCCTAAAGCCTAGGGGTGCCCTAGCCTGAAGGCTAGGGGAGCCCTAGCCTTAGCGTAGGGGAGCCTAAAGCCTAGGGGTGCCCTAGCCTGAAGGCTAGGTGAGCCCTAGCCTTAGCCTAGGGGAGCCCTAGCCTAAAGCCTAGGGGTGCCCTAGCCTGAAGGCTAGGGGAGCCCTAGCCTTAGCCTAGGGGAGCCTAAAGCCTAGGGGTGCCCTAGCCTGAAGGCTAGGGGAGCCCTAGCCTTAGCCTAGGGGAGCCCTAGCCTAAAGCCTAGGGGTGCCCTAGCCTGAAGGCTAGGGGAGCCCTAGCCTTAGCCTAGGGGAGCCTAAAGCCTAGGGTTGCCCTAGCCTGAAGGCTAGGGGAGCCCTAGCCTTAGCCTAGGGGAGCCCAAGCCTAAAGCCTAGGGGTGCCCTAGCCTGAAGGCTAGGGGTGCCCTAGCCTGAAGGCTAGGGGAGCCCTAGCCTTAGCCTAGGGGACCCTAAAACCTCGGGGTGCCCTAGCCTGAAGGCTAGGGGAGCCCTAGCCTTAGCCTAGGGGAGCCCTAGCCTAAAGCCTAGGGGTGCCCTAGCCTGAAGGCTAGGGGAGCCCTAGCCTTAGCCTAGGGGTGCCCTAGCCTGAAGGCTAGGGGAGCCCTAGCCTTAGCCTAGGGGAGCCCTAGCCTAAAGCCTAGGGGTGCCCTAGCCTGAAGGCTAGGGGAGCCCTAGCCTTAGCCTAGGGGTGCCCTATCCTAAAGCCTAGGGGTGCCCTAGCCTGAAGGCTAGGGGAGCCCTAGCCTTAGCCTAGGGGAGCCTAAAGCCTAGGGGTGCCCTAGCCTGAAGGCTAGGGGAGCCCTAGCCTTAGCCTAGGGGAGCCCTAGGTTAAAGCCTAGGGATGCCCTAGCCTGAAGGCTAGGGGAGCCCTAGCCTTGGCCTAGGGGAGCCTAAAGCCTAGGGGTGCCCTAGCCTGAAGGCTAGGGGAGCCCTATCCTTAGCCTAGGGGAGCCCTAGCCTAAAGCCTAGGGGTGCCCTAGCCTGAAGGCTAGGGGAGCCCTATCCTTAGCCTAGGGGAGCCTAAAGCCTAGGGGTGCCCTAGCCTGAAGGCTAGGGGAGCCCTAGCCTTAGCCTAGGGAAGCCCTAGCCTAAAGCCTAGGGGTGCCCTAGCCTGAAGGCTAGGGGAGCCCTAGCCTTAGCCTAGGGGAGCCTAAAGCCTAGGGTTGCCCTAGCCTGAAGGCTAGGGGAGCCCTAGCCTTAGCCTAGGGGAGCAATAGCCTAAAGCCTAGGGGTGCCCTAGCCTGAAGGCTAGGGGAGCCCTAGACTTAGCGTAGGGGAGCCTAAAGCCTAGGAGTGCCCTAGCCTGAAGGCTAGGGGAGCCCTAGCCTTAGCCTAGGGGAGCCCTAGCCTAAAGCCTAGGGGTGCCCAGGCCTGAAGGCTAGGGGAGCCCTAGCCTTAGCCTAGGGGAGCCCTAGCCTAAAGCCTAGGGGTGCCCTAGCCTGAAGGCTAGGGGAGCCCTAGCCTTAGCCTAGGGGAGCCCTAGCCTAAAGCCAAGGGGTGCCCTAGCCTGAATGCTAGCGGAGCCCTAGCCTTAGCCTAGTGGAGCCTAAAGCCTAGGGGTGCCCTAGCCTGAAGGCCTGGGGAGGCCTAGCCTTAGCCTAGGGGAGCCTAAAGCCTAGGGGTGCCCTAGCCTGAAGGCTAGGGGAGCCCTAGCCTTAGCCTAGGGGAGCCCTAGCCTAAAGCCTAGGGGTGCCATAGCCTGAAGGCTAAGGGAGCCCTAGCCTTAGCCTCGGGGAGCCTAAAGCCTAGGGGTGCCCTAACCTGAAGGCTAGGGGAGCCCTAGCCTTAGCCTAGGGAAGCCCTAGCCTAAAGCCTAGCGGTTCCCTAGCCTGAAGGCTAGGGGAGCCCTAGCCTTAGCCTAGGGGAGCCTAAAGCCTAGGGCTGCCCTAGCCTGAAGGCTAGGGGAGCCCTAGCCTTAGCCTAGGGGAGCCCTAGCCTAAAGCCTAGGGGTGCCCTAGCCTGAAGGCTAGGGGAGCCCTAACCTTAGCCTAGGGGAGCCTAAAGCCTAGGGGTGCCCTAGCCTGAAGGCTAGGGGAGCCCTAGCCTTAGCCTAGGGGAGCCCTAGCCTAAAGCCTAGGGGTGCCCTAGCCTGAAGGCTAGGGGAGCCCTAGCCTTAGCCTAGGGGAGCCTAAAGCCTAGGGGTGCCCTAGCCTGAAGGCTAGGGGAGCCCTAGCCTTAGCCTAGGGGAGCCCTAGCCTAAAGCCTAGGGGTGCCCTAGCCTGAAGGCTAGGGGTGCCCTAGCCTGAAGGCTAGGGGAGCCTTAGCCTTAGCCTAGGGGAGCCTAAAGCCTAGGGGTGCCCTAGCCTGAAGGCTAGGGGAGCCCTAGCCTTAGCCTAGGGGAGCCCTAGCCTAAACCCTAGGGGTGCCCTAGACTGAAGGCTAGGGGGGCCCTAGCCTTAGCCTAGGGGAGCCCTAGCCTAAAGCCTAGGGGTGCCCTAGCCTGAAGGCTAGGGGAGCCCTAGCCTTAGCCTAGGGGAGCCTAAAGCCTAGGGGTGCCCTAGCCTGAAGGCTAGGGGAGCCCTAGCCTTAGCCTAGGGGAGCCCTAGCCTAAAGCCTAGGGGTGCCCTAGCCTGAAGGCTAGGGGAGCCCTAGCCTTAGCCTAGGGCAGCCTAAAACCTAGGGTTGCCCTAGCCTGAAGGCTGGGGGAGCCCTAGCCTTAGCCTAGGGGAGCCCTAGCCTAAAGCCTAGGGGTGCCCTAGCCTGAAGGCTAGGGGAGCCCTAGCCTTAGCCTAGGGGAGCCTAAAGCCTAGGGGTGCCCTAGCCTGAAGGCTAGGGGAGCCCTAGCCTTAGCCTAGGGGAGCCTAAAGCCTAGGGGTGCCATAGCCTGAAGGCTAGGGGAGCCCTAGCCTTAGCCTAGGGGAGCCCTAGCCTAAAGCCTAGGGGTGCCATACCCTGAAGGCTAGGGGAGCCCTAGCCTTAGCCTAGGGGAGCCTAAAGCCTAGGGGTGCCCTAGCCTGAAGGCTAGGGTAGCCCTAGCCTTAGCCTAGGGAACCCCTAGCCTAAAGCCTAGGGGTTCCCTAGCCTGAAGGCTAGGGGAGCCCTAGCCTTAGCCTAGGGGAGCCTAAAGCCTAGGGGTGCCCAAGCCTGAAGGCTAGGGGAGCCCTAGCCTTAGCCTAGGGGAGCCTAAAGCCTAGGGGTGCCCTAGCCTTAAGGCTAGGGGAGCCCTAGCCTTAGCCTAGGGGTGGCCTAGCCTAAAGCCTAGGGGTGCCCTAGCCTGAAGGCTAGGGGAGCCCTAGCCTTAGCCTAGGGGAGCCTAAAGCCTAGGGGTGCCCTAGCCTGAAGGCTAGGGGAGCCCTAGCCTTAGCCTAGGGGAGCCCTAGGCTAAAGCCTAGGGGTGCCCTAGCCTGAAGGCTAGGGGAGCCCTAGCCTTAGCCTAGGGAGCCTAAAGCCTAGGTGTGCCCTAGCCTGAAGGCTAGGGGAGCCCTATCCTTAGCCTAGGGGAGCCCTAGCCTAAAGCCTAGGGGTGCCCTAGCCTGAAGGCTAGGGGAGCCCTAGCCTTAGCCTAGGGGAGCCTAAAGCCTAGGGGTGCCCTAGCCTGAAGGCTAGGGGAGCCCTAGGCTTAGCCTAGGAAAGCCCTAGCTTAAAGCCTAGGGGTGCCCTAGCCTGAAGGCTAGGGGAGCCCTAGCCTTAGCCTAGGGGAGCCCTAGCCTAAAACCTAGGGGTGCCCTAGCCTGAAGGCTAGGGGAGCCCTAGCCTTAGCCTAGGGGAGCCTAAAGCCTAGGGGTGCCCTAGCCTGAAGGCTAGGGGAGCCCTAGCCTTAGCCTAGGGGAGCCCTAGCCTAAAGCCTAGGGGTGCCCTAGCCTGAAGGCTAGGGGAGCCCTAGCCTAAGCCTAGGGGAGCCTAAAGCCTAGGGGTGCCCTAGCCTGAAGGCTAGGGGAGCCCTAGCCTTAGCCTAGGGGAGCCCTAGCCTAAAGCCTAGTTGTGCCCTAGCCTGAAGGCTAGGGGAGCCCTAGTCTTAGCTTAGGGGAGCCCTAGCCTAAAGCCTAGGGGTGCCCTAGCCTGAATGCTAGGGGAGCCCTAGCCTTAGCCTAGGGGAGCCCTAGCCTAAAGCCTAGGGGTGCCCTAGCCTGAAGGCTAGGGGAGCCCTAGCCTTAGCTTAGGGGAGCCCTAGCCTAAAGCCTAGGGGTGTCCTAGCCTGAAGGCTAGGGGAGCCCTAGCCTTAGCCTAGGGGAGCCCTAGCCTAAAGCCTACGGGTACCCTAACCTGAAGGCTAGGGGGGTCCTAGCCTTAGCCTAGGGGAGCCCTAGCCTAAAGCCTAGGGGTGCCCTAGCCTGAAGGCTAGGGGAGCCCTAGCCTTAGCCTAGGGGAGCCCTAGCCTAAAGCCTAGGGGTGCCCTAGCCTGAAGGCTAGGGGAGCCCTAGCCGTAGCCTAGGGGAGAACGAGCCGAAAGCCTAGGGGTGCCCTAGCCTGAAGGCTAGGGGAGCCCTAGCCGTAGCCTAGGGGAGCCCGAGCCGAAAGCCTTGGGGTGCCCTAGCCTGAAGGCTAGGGGAGCCCTAGCCGTAGCCTAGGGGAGCCCGAGCCGAAAGCCTAGGGGTGCCCTAGCCTGAAGGCTAGGGGAGCCCTAGCCGTAGCTTAGGGGAGCCGAAAGCCTAGGGGAGCCCTAGCCTGAAGGCTAGGGGAACCCTAGACGTAGCCTAGGGGAGCCGAAAGCCTAGGGGTGCCCTAGCCTGAAGGCTAGGGGAGCCCTAGCCGTAGCCTAGGGGAGCCCTAGCCTAAAGCCTAGGGGTGCCCTAGCCTGAAGGCTATGGGAGTCCTAGCCTTAGCATAGGGGAGCCCTAGCCGAAAGCCTAGGGGTGCCCTAGCCTGAAGGCTAGGGGAGCCCTAACCTTAGCCTAGGGGAGCCCTAGCCTAAAGCCTCGGGGTGCCCTAGCCTGAAGGCTAGGGGAGCCCTAGCCTTAGCCTAGGGGTGCCCTAGCCTTAGACCAGGGGTGCCCTAGCCTGAAGGCTATAGAAGCCATAGCCTTAGCCTAGGGGAGCCCTAGCCGAAAGCCTAGGCGTGCCCTAGCCTGAAGGCTAGGGGAGCCCTAGCCTTAGCCTAGGTGAGCCCTAGCCGAAAGCCTAGGGGTGCCCTAGCCTGAAGGCTAGGGGAGCCCTAGCCGTAGCCTAGGGGAGCCCGAGCCGAAAGCCTAGGGGTGCCCTAGCCTGAAGGCTAGGGGAGCCCTAGCCTTAGCCTAGGGGAGCCCTAGCCGAAAGCCTAGGGGTGCCCTAGCCTGAAGGCTAGGGGAGCCCTAGCCTTAGCCTAGGGGAGCCCTAGCCGAAAGCCTAGGGGTGCCCTAGCCTGAAGGCTAGGGGAGCCCTAGCCTTAGCCTAGGGGAGCCGAAAGCCTAGGGGTGCCCTAACCTGAAGGCTAGGGGAGCCCTAGCCTTAGCCTAGGGGAGCCCTAGCCGAAAATTTAGGGGTGCCCTAGCCTGAAGGCTATGGGAGCCCTAGCCTTAGCCTAGGGGAGCCGAAAGCCTAGGGGTGCCCTAGCCTGAAAGCTAGGGGAATCCTAGCCTTAGCCTACGGGAGACCTGGCCTAAAGCCTAGGGGTGCCCTAGCCTGAAGGCTAGGGGAGCCATAGCCTTAGCCTAGGGGAGCCGAAAGCGTAGGGGTGCCCTAGCCTGAAGGCTAGGGGAGCCCTAGCCTTAGCCTAGGGGAGTCGAAAGCCTAGGGGTGCCCTAGCCTGAAGGCTAGGGGAGCCCTAGCCTTAGCCTAGGGGAGCCCGAGCCGAAAGCCTAGGTGTGCCCTAGCCTGAAGGCTAGGGGAGCCCTAGCCTTAGCCTAGGGGAGCCCTAGCCTAAAGCCTAGGGGTGCCCTAGCCTGAAGGCTAGGGGAGCCCTAGCCTTAGCCTAGGGGAGCCTAAAGCCTAGGGGTGCCCTAGCCTGAAGGCTAGGGGAGCCCTAGCCTTAGCCTAGGGAAGCCCTAGCCTAAAGCCTAGGGGTGCCCTAGCCTGAAGGCTAGGGGAGCCCTAGCCTTAGCCTAGGGGAGCCTAAAGCCTAGGGTTTCCCTAGCCTGAAGGCTAGGGGAGTCCTAGCCTTAGCCTAGGGGAGCCCTAGCCCAAAGCCAAGGGGTGCCCTGCCTGAATGCTAGGGGAGCCCTAGCCTTAGCCTAGGGGAGCCTAAAGCCTAGGGGTGCCCTAGCCAGAAGGCTAGGGGAGCCCTATCCTTAGCCTAGGGGAGCCCTAGCCTAAAGCCTAGGGGTGCCCTAGCCTGAAGGCTAGGGGAGCCCTAGCCTTAGCCTAGGGGAGCCTAAAGCCTAGGGGTGCCCTAGCCTGAAGGCTAGGGGAGCCCTAGCCTTAGCCTAGGGGAGCCCTAGCCTAAAGCCTAGGGGTGCCCTAGCCTGAAGGCTAGGGGTGCCCTAGCCTGAAGGCTAGGGGAGCACTAGCCTTAGCCTAGAGGACCCTAAAGCCTAGGGGTGCCCTAGCCTGAAGGCTAGGGGAGCCCTAGCCTTAGCTTAGGGGAGCCCTAGCCTAAAGCCTAGTGGTGCCCTAGCCTGAAGGCTAGGGGAGCCCTAGCCTTAGCCTAGGGGAGCCCTAGCCTAAAGCCTAGGGGTGCCCTAGCCTGAAGGCTAGGGGAGCCCTAGCCTTAGCCTAGGGGAGCCCTAGCCTAAAGCCTAGGGGTGCCCTAGCCTGAAGGCTAGGGGAGCCCTAGCCTTAGCCTAGGGCAGCCTAAAGCCTAGGGTCGCCCTAGCCTGAAGGCTGGGGGAGCCCTAGCCTTAGCCTAGGGGAGCCCTAGCCTAAAGCCTAGGGGTGCCCTAGCCTGAAGGCTAGGGGAGCCCTAGCCTTAGCCTAGGGGAGCCTAAAGCCTAGGGGTGCCCTAGCCTGAAGGCTAGGGGAGCCCTAGCCTTAGCCTAGGGGTACCTAAAGCCTAGGGGTGCCCTAGCCTGAAGGCTAGGGGAGCCCTAGCCTTAGCCTAGGGGAGCCCTAGCCTAAAGCCTAGGGGTGCTATAGCCTGAAGGCTAGGGGAGCCCTAGCCTTAGCCTAGGGGAGCCTAAAGCCTAGGGGTGCCCTAGCCTGAAGGCTAGGGGAGCCCTAGCCTTAGCCTAGGGGAGCCTAAAGCCTAGGGGTGCGGAAGCCTGAAGGCTTGGGGAGCCCTAGCCTTAGCCTAGGGGAGCCCTAGCCTAAAGCCTAGGGGTGCCCTAGCCTGAAGGCTAGGGGAGCCCTAGCCTTAGCCTAGGGGAGCCTAAAGCCTAGGGGTGCCCTAGCCTTAAGGCTAGGGGAGCCCTAGCCTTAGCCTAGGGGTGCCCTAGCCTAAAGCCTAGGGGTGCCCTAGCCTGAAGGCTAGGGGAGCCCTAGCCTTAGCCTAGGGGAGCCTAAAGCCTAGGGGTGCCCTAGCCTGAAGGCTAGGGGAGCCCTAGCCTTAGCCTAGGGGAACCTTAGGCTAAAGCCTAGGGGTGCCCTAGACTGAAGGCTAGGGGAGCCCTAGCCTTAGCCTAGGGGAGCCTAAAGCCTAGGGGTGCCCTAGCCTGAAGGCTAGGGGAGCCCTATCCTTAGCCTAGGGGAGCCCTAGCCTAAAGCCTAGGGGTGCCCTAGCCTAAAGCCTAGTTGTGCCCTAGCCTGAAGGCTAGGGGAGCCCTAGCCTTAGCCTCGAGGAGCCCTAGCCTAAAGCCTAGGGGTGCCCTAGCCTGAATGCTAGGGGAGCCCTAGCCTTAGCCTAGGGGAGCCCTAGCCTAAAGCCTAGGGGTGCCCTATGCTGAAGGCTAGGGGAGCCCTAGCCTTAGCGTAGGGGAGCCCTAGCCTAAAGCCTAGGGGTGCCCTAGACTGAAGGCTAGGGGAGCCCTAGCCTTAGCCTAGGGGAGCCCTAGCCTAAAGCCTATGGGTGCCCTAACCTGAAGGCTAGGGGAGCCCTAGCCTTAGCCTAGGGGAGCCCTAGCCTAAATCATAGGGGTGCCCTAGCCTGAAGCCTAGGGGTGCCCTAGCCTGAAGGCTAGGGGAGCCCTAGTCTTAGCCTAGGGGAGCCTAAAGCCTAGGGGTGCCCTAGCATGAAGGCTAGGGGAGCCCTTGCCTTAGCTTAGGGGAGCCCTAGCCTAAAGCCAAGGGTGCCCTAGCCTGAAGGCTAGGGGAGCCCTAGCCTTAGCCTAGGAGAGCCTAAAGCCTAGGGGTTCCCTAGCTTGAAGGCTAGGGGAACCCTAGCCTTAGCCTAGGGGAGCCTAAAGCCTAGGGGTGCCCTAGCCTGAAGGCTAGGGGAGCCCTAGCCTTAGCCTAGGGGAGCCCTAGCCTAAAGCCTAGGGGTGCCCTAGCCTGAAGGCTAGGGGAGCCCTAGCCTTAGCCTAGGGGAGCCTAAAGCCTAGGGGTGCCCTAACCTGAAGGCTAGGGGAGCCCTAGCCTTAGCCTAGGGGAGCCCTAGCCTAAAGCCTAGGGGTGCCCTAGCCTGAAGGCTAGGGGAGCCCTAGCCTTAGCCTAGGGGAGCCTAAAGCCTAGGGGTGCCCTAGCCTGAAGGCTAGGGGAGCCCTAGCCTTAGCCTAGGGGAGCCCTAGCCTAAAGCCTAGGGGTGCCATAGCCTGAAGGCTAGGGGAGCCCTAGCCTTAGCCTAGGGGAGCCTAAAGCCTAGGGGTGCCCTAGCCTGAAGGCTAGGGGAGCCCTAGCCTTAGCCTAGGGAACCCCTAGCCTAAAGCCTAGGGGTTCCCTAGCCTGAAGGCTAGGGGAGCCCTAGCCTTAGCCTAGGGGAGCCTAAAGCCTAGGGGTGCCGAAGCCCGAAGGCTAGGGGAGCCCTAGCCTTAGCCTAGGGGAGCCCTAGCCTAAAGCCTAGGGGTGCCCTAGCCTGAAGATAGGGGAGCCCTAGCCTTAGCCTAGGGGAGCCTAAAGCCTAGGGGTTCCCTAGCCTTAAGGCTAGGGGAGCCCTAGCCTTAGCCTAGGGGTGCCCTAGCCTAAAGCCTAGGGGTGCCCTAGCCTGAAGGCTAGGGGAGCCCTAGCCTTAGCCTAGGGGAGCCTAAAGCCTAGGGGTGCCCTAGCCTGAAGGCTAGGGGAGCCCTAGCCTTAGCCTAGGGGAGCCTAAAGCCTAGGGGTGCCCTAGCCTGAAGGCTAGGGGAGCCCTATCCTTAGCCTAGGGGAGCCTAAAGCCTAGGGGTGCCCTAGCCTGAAGGCTAGGGGAGCCCTCCCCTTAGCCTAGGGGAGCCTAAAGCCTAGGGGTGCCCTAGCCTGAAGGCTAGGGGAGCCCTAGCCTTAGCCTAGGGGAGCCCTAGGCTAAAGCCTAGGGGTTCCCTAGCCTGAAGGCTAGGGGAGCCCTAGCCTTAGCGTAGGGGAGCCTAAAGCCTAGGGGTGCCCTAGCCTGAAGGCTAGGGGAGCCCTAGCCTTAGCCTAGGGGAGCCCTAGCCTAAAGCCTAGGGGTGCCCTAGCCTGAAGGCTAGGGGAGCCCTAGCCTTAGCCTAGGGGAGCCTAAAGCCTAGGGGTGCCCTAGCCTGAAGGCTAGGGGAGCCCTAGCCTTAGCCTAGGGGAGCCCTAGCCTAAAGCCTAGTTGTGCCCTAGCCTGAAGGCTAGGGGAGCCCTAGCCTTAGCCTAGGTGAGCCCTAGCCTAAAGCCTAGGGGTGCCCTAACCTGAAGGCTAGGGGAGCCCTAGCCTTAGCCTAGGGAAGACCTAGCCTAAAGCCTAGGGGTTCCCTAGCCTGAAGGCTAGGGGAGCCCTAGCCTTAGCCTAGGGGAGCCTAAAGCCTAGGGGTGCCCTAGCCTGAAGGCTAGGGGAGCCCTAGCCTTAGCCTAGGGGAGCCCTAGCCTAAAGCCTAGGGGTGCCCTAGCCTGAAGGCTAGGGGAGCCCTAGCCTTAGCCTAGGGGAGCGTAAAGCCTAGGGGTGCCCTAGCCTGAAGGCTAGGGGAGCCCTAGCCTTAGCCTAGGGGAGCCCTAGCCTAAAGCCTAGGGGTGCCCTAGCCTGAAGGCTAGGGGAGCCCTAGCCTTAGCCTACGGGAGCCCTAGCCTAAAGCCTAGGGGTGCCCTAGCCTGAAGGCTAGGGGAGCCGTAGCCTTAGCGTAGGGGAGCCTAAAGCCTAGGGGTGCCCTAGCCTGAAGGCTAGGTGAGCCCTAGCCTTAGCCTAGGGGAGCCCTAGCCTAAAGCCTAGGGGTGCCCTAGCCTGAAGGCTAGGGGAGCCCTAGCCTTAGCCTAGGGGAGCCTAAAGCCTAGGGGTGCCCTAGCCTGAAGGCTAGGGGAGCCCTAGCCTTAGCCTAGGGGAGCCCTAGCCTAAAGCCTAGGGGTGCCCTAGCCTGAAGGCTAGGGGAGCCCTAGCCTTAGCCTAGGGGAGCCTAAAGCCTAGGGGTGCCCTAGCCTGAAGGCTAGGGGAGCCCTAGCCTTAGCCTAGGGGAGCCCAAGCCTAAAGCCTAGGGGTGCCCTAGCCTGAAGGCTAGGGGTGCCCTAGCCTGAAGGCTAGGGGAGCCCTAGCCTTAGCCTAGGGGACGCTAAAGCCTAGGGGTGCCCTAGCCTGAAGGCTAGGGGAGCCCTAGGCTTAGCCTAGGGGAGCCCTAGCCTAAAGCCTAGGGGTGCCCTAGCCTGAAGGCTAGGGGAGCCCTAGCCTTAGCCTAGGGGAGCCCTAGCCTAAAGCCTAGGGGTGCCCTAGCCTGAAGGCTAGGGGAGCCCTAGCCTTAGCCTAGGGGAGCCCTAGCCTAAAGCCTAGGGGTGCCCTAGCCTGAAGGCTAGGGGAGCCCTAGCCTTAGCCTAGGGGTGCCCTATCCTAAAGCCTAGGGGTGCCCTAGCCTGAAGGCTAGGGGAGCCCTAGCCTTAGCCTAGGGGAGCCTAAAGCCTAGGGGTGCCCTAGCCTGAAGGCTAGGGGAGCCCTAGCCTTAGCCTAGGGGAGCCCTAGGCTAAAGCCTAGGGGTGCCCTAGCCTGAAGGCTAGGGGAGCCCTAGCCTTAGCCTAGGGGAGCCTAAAGCCTAGGGGTGCCCTAGCCTGAAGGCTAGGGGAGCCCTATCCTTAGCCAAGGGGAGCCCTAGCCTAAAGCCTAGGGGTGCCCTAGCCTGAAGGCTAGGGGAGCCCTAGCCTTAGCCTAGGGGAGCCTAAAGCCTAGGGGTGCCCTAGCCTGAAGGCTAGGGGAGCCCTAGCCTTAGCCTAGGGAAGCCCTAGCCTAAAGCCTAGGGGTGCCCTAGCCTGAAGGCTAGGGAAGCCCTAGCCTTAGCCTAGTGGAGCCTAAAGCCTAGGGGTGCCCTAGCCTGAAGGCTAGGGGAGCCCTAGCCTTAGCCTAGGGGAGCCCTAGCCTAAAGCCTAGGGGTGCCCTAGCCTGAAGGCTAGGGGAGCCCTAGCCTTAGCGTAGGGGAGCCTAAAGCCTAAGAGTGCCCTAGCCTGAAGGCTAGGGGAGCCCTAGCCTTAGCCTAGGGGAGCCCTAGCCTAAAGCCTAGGGGTGCCCTAGCCTGAAGGCTAGGGGAGCCCTAACCTTAGCCAAGGGGAGCCTAAACCCTAGGGGTGCCCTAGCCTGAAGGCTAGGGGAGCCCTAGCCTTAGCCTAGGGGAGCCCTATCCTAAAGCCTAGTTGTGCCCTAGCCTGAAGGCTAGGGGAGCCCTAGCCTTAGCCTAGGGGAGCCCTAGCCTAAAGCCTAGGGGTGCCCTAGCCTGAATGCTAGGGGAGCCCTAGCCTTAGCTTAGGGGAGCCCTAGCCTAAAGCCTAGGGGTGCCCTAGCCTGAAGGCTAGGGGAGCCCTAGCCTTAGCCTAGGGTAGCCCTAGCCTAAAGCCTAGGGGTGCCCTAGCCTGAAGGCTATTGGAGCCCTAGCCTTAGCCTAGGGGAGCCCTAGCCTAAAGCCTATGGGTGCCCTAACCTGAAGGCTAGGGGAGCCCTAGCCTTAGCCTAGGGGAGCCCTAGCCTAAAGCCTATGGGTGCCCTAGCCTGAAGCCTAGGGGTGCCCTAGCCTGAAGGCTAGGGGAGCCCTAGCCTTAGCCTAGGGAACCCCTTGCCTAAAGCCTAGTTGTTCCCTAGCCTGAAGGCTACGGGAGCACTAGCCTTAGCCTAGGGGAGCCCTAGCCTAAAGCCTACGGGTGCCCTAGCCTGAAGGCTAGGGGAGCCCTAGCCTTAGCCTAGGGGAGCCCTAGCCTAAAGCCTAGGGGTGCCCTAGCCTGAAGGCTAGGGGAGCCCTAGCCTTAGCCTAGGGGAGCCTAAAGTCTAGGGGTGCCCTAGCCTGAAGGCTAGGGGAGCCCTAGCCTTAGCCTAGGGGAGCCCTAGACTAAAGCCAAGGATGCCCTAGCCTGAAGGATAGGGGAGCGCTAGCCTTAGCCTAGGGGAGCCTAAAGGCTAGGGGTGCCCTAGCGTGAAGGCTAGGGGAGCCCTAGCCTTAGCCTAGGGGAGCCTAATGCCTAGGGGTGCCCTAGCCTGAAGGCTAGGGGAGCCCTAGTCTTAGCCTAGGGGAGCCCTAGCCTAAAGCCTAGGGGTGCCCTAGCCTGAAGGCTAGGAGAGCCCTAGCCTTAGCTTAGGGGAGCCTAAAGCCTAGGGGTGCCCTAGCCTGAAGGCTATGGGAGCCCTAGCCTTAGCCTAGGGAAGCCCTAGCCTTAGCCTAGGGGAGCATAAAGCCTAGGGGTTCCGAAGCCTGAAGGCTAGGGGAGCCCTAGCCTTAGCCTAGGGGAGCCCTAGCCTAAAGCCTAGGGGTGCCCTAGCCTGAAGGCTAGGGGAGCCCTAGCCTTAGCCTAGGGGAGCCTAAAGCCTAGGGGTGCCCTAGCCTGAAGGCTAGGGGAGCCCTATCCTTAGCCTAGGGGAGCCCTAGCCTAAAGCCTAGGGGTGCCCTAGCCTGAAGGCTAGGGGAGCCCTAGCCTTAGCCTAGGGGAGCCTAAAGCCTAGGGGTGCCCTAGCCTGAAGCCTAGGGGAGCCCTAGCCTTAGCCTAGGGAAGCCCTAGCCTAAAGCCTAGGGGTGCCCTAGCCTGAAGGCTAGGGGAGCCCTAGCCTTAGCCTAGGGGAGCCTAAAGCCTAGGGGTGCCCTAGCCTGAAGGCTAGGGGAGCCCTAGCCTTAGCCTAGGGGAGCCCTAGCCTAAAGCCTAGGGGTGCCCTAGCCTGAAGGCTAGGGGAGCCCTAGCCTTAGCGTAGGGGAGCCTTAAGACTAGGGGTGCCCTAGCCTGAAGGCTAGGGGAGCCCTAGCCTTAGCCTAGGGAAGCCCTAGCCTAAAGCCTAGGGGTGCCCTAGCCTGAAGGCTAGGGGAGCCCTAGCCTTAGCCGAGGGGAGCCTAAACCCTAGGGGTGCCCTAGCCTGAAGGCTAGGGGAGCCCTAGCCTTAGCCTAGGGGAGCCCTAGCCTAAAGCCTAGTTGTGCCCTAGCCTGAAGGCTAGGGGACCCTAGCCTTAGCCTAGGGGAGCCCTAGCCTAAAGCCTAGGGGTGCCCTAGCCTGAATGCTAGGGGAGCCCTAGCCTTAGCCTAGGGGAGCCCTAGCCTAAAGCCTAGGGGCGCCCTAGCCTGAAGGCTAGGGGAGCCCTAGCCTTAGCCTAGGGGAGCCCTAGCCTAAAGCCTAGGGGTGCCCTAGCCTGAAGGCTAGGGGAGCCCTAGCCTTAGCCTAGGGGAGCCCTAGCCTAAAGCCTATGGGTGCCCAACCTGAAGGCTAGGGGAGCCCTAGCCTTAGCCTAGGGGAGCCCTAGCCTAAAGCCTAGGGGTGCCCTAGCCTGAAGCCTAGGGGTGCCCTAGCCTGAAGGCTAGGGGAGCCCTAGCCTTAGCCTAGGGAACCCCTAGCCTAAAGCCTAGTTGTGCCCTAGCCTGAAGGCTACGGGAGCCCTAGCCTTAGCCTAGGGGAGCCCTAGCCTAAAGCCTAGGGGTGCCCTAGCCTGAAGGCTAGGGGAGCCCTAGCCTTAGCCTAGGGGAGCCCTAGCCTAAAGCCTAGGGGTGCCCTAGCCTGAAGGCTAGGGGAGCCCTAGACTTAGCCTAGGGGAACCTAAAGCCTAGGGGTGCCCTAGCCTGAAGGCTAGGGGAGCCCTAGCCTTAGCCTAGGGGAGCCCTAGCCTAAAGCCTAGTTGTGCCCTAGCCTGAAGGCTATGGGAGCCCTAGCCTTAGCCTAGGGGAGCCCTAGCCTAAAGCCTAGGGGTGCCCTAGCCTGAATGCTACGGGAGCCCTAGCCTTAGCCTAGGGGAGCCCTAGCCTAAAGCCTAGGGGTGCCCTAGCCTGAAGGCTAGGGGAGCCCTAGCCTTAGCCTAGGGGAGCCCTAGCCTAAAGCCTAGGGGTGCCCTAGCCTGAAGGCTAGGGGAGCCCTAGCCTTAGCCTAGGGGAGCCCTAGCCTAAAGCCTATGGGTGCCCTAACCTGAAGGCTAGGGGAGCCCTAGCCTTAGCCTAGGGGAGCCCTAGCCTAAAGACTAGGGGTGCCCTAGCCTGAAGGCTAGGGGAGCCCTAGCCTTAGCCTAGGGGAGCCCTAGCCTAAAGCCAAGGGTGCCCTAGCCTGAAGGCTAGGGGAGACCCGCCTTAGCCTAGGGGAGCCTAAAGCCTAGGGGTGCCCTAGCTTGAAGGCTAGGGGAGCCCTAGCCTTAGCCTAGAGGAGCCTAAAGCCTAGGGGTGCCCTAGCCTGAAGGCCAGGGGAGCCCTAGCCTTAGCCTTGGGGAGCCCTAGCCTAAAGCCTAGGGGTGCCCTACCCTGAAGGCTAGGGGAGCCCTAGCCTTAGCCTAGGGGAGCCTAAAGCCTAGGGGTGCCCTAACCTGAAGGCTAGGGGAGCCCTAGCCTTAGCCTAGGGGAGCCCTATCCTAAAGCCTAGGGGTGCCCTAGCCTGAAGGCTAGGGGAGCCCTAGCCTTAGCCTAGGGGAGCCTAAAGCCTAGGGGTGCCCTAGCCTGAAGGCTAGGGGAGCCCTAGCCTTAGCCTAGGGGTGCCCTAGCCTAAAGCCTAGGGGTGCCCTAGCCTGAAGGCTAGGGGAGCCCTAGCCTTAGCCTAGGTAAGCATAAAGCCTAGGGGTGCCCTAGCCTGAAGGCTAGGGGAGCCCTAGCCTTAGCCTAGGGGAGCCTAAAGCCTAGGGGTGCCCTAGCCTGAAGGCTAGGGGAGCCCTATCCTTAGCCTAGGGAAGCCCTAGCCTAAAGCCTAGGGGTGCCCTAGCATGAAGGCTAGGGGAGCCCTAGCCTTAGCCTAGGGGAGCCTAAAGCCTAGGGGTGCCCTAGCCTGAAGGCTAGGGGAGCCCTAGCCTTAGCCTAGGGAAGCCCTAGCCTAAAGCCTAGGGGTTCCCTAGCCTGAAGGCTAGGGGAGCCCTAGCCTTAGCCTAGGGGAGCCTAAAGCCTAGGGGTGCCCTAGCCTGAAGGCTAGGGGAGCCCTAGGCTTAGCCTAGGGGAGCCCTAGCCTAACGCCTAGGGGTGCCCTAGCCTGAAGGCTAGGGGAGCCCTAGCCTTAGCCTAGGGGAGCCTAAAGCCTAGGGGTGCCCTAGCCTGAAGGCTAGGGGAGCCCTAGCCTTAGCCTAGGGGTGCCCTAGCCTAAAGCCTAGGGGTGCCCTAGCCTGAAGGCTAGGGGAGCCCTAGCGTTAGCCTAGGGGAGCCTAAAGCCTAGGGGTGCCCTAGCCTGAAGGCTTGGCGAGCCCTAGCTTTAGCCTGGGGGAGCCTAAAGCCTAGGGGTGCCCTAGCCTGAAGGCTAGGGGAGACCTAGCCTTAGCCTAGGGGAGCCCTAGCCTAAAGCCTAGGGGTGCCATAGCCTGAAGGCTAGGGGAGCACTAGCCTTAGCCTAGGGGAGCCTAAAGCCTAGGGGTTCCCTAGCCTGAAGGCTAGGGGAGCCCTAGCCTTAGCCTAGGGGAGCCTAAAGCCTAGGGGTGCCCTAGCCTGAAGGCTAGGGGAGCCCTAGGCTTAGCCTAGGGGAGCCCTAGCCTAACGCCTAGGGGTGCCCTAGCCTGAAGGCTAGGGGAGCCCTAGCCTTAGCCTAGGGGAGCCTAAAGCCTAGGGGTGCCCTAGCCTGAAGGCTAGGGGAGCCCTAGCCTTAGCCTAGGGGTGCCCTAGCCTAAAGCCTAGGGGTGCCCTAGCCTGAAGGCTAGGTGAGCCCTAGCCTTAGCCTAGGGGAGCCTAAAGCCTAGGGGTGCCCTAGCCTGCAGGCTAGGGGAGCCCTAGCCTTAGCCTAGGGGAGCCCTAGCCTAAAGCCTAGGGGTGCCCTAGCCTGAAGGCTAGGGGAGCCCTAGCCTTAGCCTAGGGGAGCCTAAAGCCTAGGGGTGCCCTAGCCTGAAGGCTAGGGGAGCCCCAGCCTTAGCCTAGGGGAGCCCTAGCCTAAAGCCTAGGGGTGCCCTACCCTGAAGGCTAGGGGAGCCCTAGCCTTAGCCTAGGGGAGCCTAAAGCCTAGGGGTGCCCAGGCCTGAAGGCTAGGGGAGACCTAGCCTTAGCCTACGGAAGCCCTAGCCTAAAGCCTAGGGGTGCCCTAGCCTGAAGGCTAGGGGAGCCCTAGCCTTAGCCTAGGGGAGCCTAAAGCCTAGGGGTGCCCTAGCCTGAAGGCTAGGGGAGCCCTAGCCTTAGCCTAGGTGAGCCCTAGCCTAAAGCCTAGGGGTGCCCTAGCCTTAGCCTAGGGGAGCCTAAAGCCTAGGGGTGCCCTAGCCTGAAGGCTAGGGGAGCCCTAGCCTTAGCCTAGGGGAGCCCTAGCCTAAAGCCTAGGGGTGCCCTAGCCTGAAGGCTAGGGGAGCCCTAGCCTTAGCCTAGGGGAGCCTAAAGCCTAGGGGTGCCCTAGCCTGAAGGCTAGGGGAGCCCTAGCCTTAGCCTAGGGGAGCCCTAGCCTAAAGCCTAGTTGTGCCCTAGCCTGAAGGCTAGGGGAGCCCTAGCCTTAGCCTAGGGGAGCCCTAGCCTAAAGCCTAGGGGTGCCCTAGCCTGAAGGCTAGGGGAGCCCTAGCCTTAGCCTAGGGGAGCCCTAGCCTAAAGCCTAGGGGTTCCCTAGCCTGAAGGCTAGGGGAGCCCTAGCCTTAGCCTAGGGGAGCCCTAGCCTAAAGCCTAGGGGTGCCGTAGCCTGAAGGCTAGGGGAGCCCTAGCCTTAGCCTAGGGGAGCCCTAGCCTAAAGCCTACGGGTGCCCTAGCCTGAAGGCTAGGGGAGCCCTAGCCTTAGCCTAGGGGAGCCCTAGCCTAAAGCCTAGGGGTGCCCTAGCCTGAAGGCTAGGGGAGCCCTAGCCTTAGCCTAGGGGAGCCTAAAGCCTAGGGGTGCCCTAGCCTGAAGGCTAGGGGAGCCCTAGCCTTAGCCTAGGGGAGCCCTAGACTAAAGCCAAGGATGCCCTAGCCTGAAGGATAGGGGAGCGCTAGCCTTAGCCTAGGCGAGCCTAAAGGCTAGGGGTGCCCTAGCGTGAAGGCTAGGGGAGCCCTAGCCTTAGCCTAGGGGAGCCTAAAGCCTAGGGGTGCCCTAGCCTGAAGGCTAGGGGAGCCCTAGCCTTAGCCTAGGGAAGCCCTAGCCTAAAGCCTAGGGGTGCCCTAGCATGAAGGCTAGGGGAGCCCTAGCCTTAGCCTAGGGGAGCCTAAAGCCTAGGGGTGCCCTAGCCTGAAGGCTAGGGGAGCCCTAGCCTTAGCCTAGGGAAGCCCTAGCCTAAAGCCTAGGGGTTCCCTAGCCTGAAGGCTAGGGGAGCCCTAGCCTTAGCCTAGGGGAGCCTAAAGCCTAGGGGTGCCCTAGCCTGAAGGCTAGGGGAGCCCTAGGCTTAGCCTAGGGGAGCCCTAGCCTAACGCCTAGGGGTGCCCTAGCCTGAAGGCTAGGGGAGCCCTAGCCTTAGCCTAGGGGAGCCTAAAGCCTAGGGGTGCCCTAGCCTGAAGGCTAGGGGAGCCCTAGCCTTAGCCTAGGGGTGCCCTAGCCTAAAGCCTAGGGGTGCCCTAGCCTGAAGGCTAGGGGAGCCCTAGCGTTAGCCTAGGGGAGCCTAAAGCCTAGGGGTGCCCTAGCCTGAAGGCTTGGCTAGCCGTAGCTTTAGCCTGGGGGAGCCTAAAGCCTAGGGGTGCCCTAGCCTGAAGGCTAGGGGAGACCTAGCCTTAGCCTAGGGGAGCCCTAGCCTAAAGCCTAGGGGTGCCATAGCCTGAAGGCTAGGGGAGCACTAGCCTTAGCCTAGGGGAGCCTAAAGCCTAGGGGTTCCCTAGCCTGAAGGCTAGGGGAGCCCTAGCCTTAGCCTAGGGGAGCCTAAAGCCTAGGGGTGCCCTAGCCTGAAGGCTAGGGGAGCCCTAGGCTTAGCCCAGGGGAGCCCTAGCCTAACGCCTAGGGGTGCCCTAGCCTGAAGGCTAGGGGAGCCCTAGCCTTAGCCTAGGGGAGCCTAAAGCCTAGGGGTGCCCTAGCCTGAAGGCTAGGGGAGCCCTAGCCTTAGCCTAGGGGTGCCCTAGCCTAAAGCCTAGGGGTGCCCTAGCCTGAAGCCTAGGGGAGCCCTAGCCTTAGCCTAGGGGAGCCTAAAGCCTAGGGGTGCCCTAGCCTGAAGGCTAGGGGAGCCCTAGCCTTAGCCTAGGGGAGCCCTAGCCTAAAGCCTAGGGGTGCCCTAGCCTGAAGGCTAGGGGAGCCCTAGCCTTAGCCTAGGGGAGCCTAAAGCCTAGGGGTGCCCTAGCCTGAAGGCTAGGGGAGCCCTAGCCTTAGCCTAGGGGAGCCCTAGCCTAAAGCCTAGGGGTGCCCTAGCCTGAAGGCTAGGGGAGCCCTAGCCTTAGCCTAGGGGAGCCTAAAGCCTAGGGGTGCCCAAGCCTGAAGGCTAGGGGAGACCTAGCCTTAGCCTACGGAAGCCCTCGCCTAAAGCCTAGGGGTGCCCTAGCCTGAAGGCTAGGGGAGCCCTAGCCTTAGCCTAGGGGAGCCTAAAGCCTAGGGGTGCCCTAGCCTGAAGGCTAGGGGAGCCCTAGCCTTAGCCTAGGGGAGCCCTAGCCTAAAGCCTAGGGGTGCCCTAGCCTTAGCCTAGAGGAGCCTAAAGCCTAGGGGTGCCCTAGCCTGAAGGCTAGGGGAGCCATAGCCTTAGCCTAGGGGAGCCCTAGCCTAAAGCCTAGGGGTGCCCTAGCCTGAAGGCTAGGGGAGCCCTAGCCTTAGCCTAGGGGAGCCCTAGCCTAAAGCCTAGTTGTGCCCTAGCCTGAAGGCTAGGGGAGCCCTAGCCTTAGCCTAGGGGAGCCCTAGCCTAAAGCCTAGGGGTACCCTAGCCTGAAGGCTAGGGGAGCCCTAGCCTTAGCCTAGGGGAGCCCTAGCCTAAAGCCTAGGGGTTCCCTAGCCTGAAGGCTAGGGGAGCCCTAGCCTTAGCCTAGGGGAGCCCTAGCCTAAAGCCTAGGGGTGCCGTAGCCTGAAGGCTAGGGGAGCCCTAGCCTTAGCCTAGGGGAGCCCTAGCCTAAAGCCTACGGGTGCCCTAGCCTGAAGGCTAGGGGAGCCCTAGCCTTAGCCTAGGGGAGCCCTAGCCTAAAGCCTAGGGGTGCCCTAGCCTGAAGGCTAGGGGAGCCCTAGCCTTAGCCTAGGGGAGCCTAAAGCCTAGGGGTGCCCTAGCCTGAAGGCTAGGGGAGCCCTAGCCTTAGCCTAGGGGAGCCCTAGCCTAAAGCCTAGGGGTGCCCTAGCCTGAAGGCTAGGGGAGCCCTAGCCTTAGCCTAGGGGAGCCTAAAGCCTAGGGGTGCCCTAGCCTGAAGGCTAGGGGAGCCCTAGCCTTAGCCTAGGGGAGCCCTAGCCTAAAGCCTAGGGGTGCCCTAGCCTGAAGGCTAGGGGAGCCCTAGCCTTAGCCTAGGGGAGCCTAAAGCCTAGGGGTGCCCTAGCCTGAAGGCTAGGGGAGCCCTAGCCTTAGCCTAGGGGAGCCCTAGACTAAAGCCAAGGATGCCCTAGCCTGAAGGATAGGGGAGCGCTAGCCTTAGCGTAGGCGAGCCTAAAGGCTAGGGGTGCCCTAGCGTGAAGGCTAGGGGAGCCCTAGCCTTAGCCTAGGGGAGCCTAAAGCCTAGGGGTGCCCTAGCCTGAAGGCTAGGGGAGCCCTAGCCTTAGCCTAGGGGAGCCCTAGCCTAAAGCCTAGGGGTGCCCTAGCCTGAAGGCTAGGAGAGCCCTAGCCTTAGCCTAGGGGAGCCTAAAGCCTGGGGGTGCCCTAGCCTGAAGGCTAGGGGAGCCCTAGCCTTAGCCTAGGGAAGCCCTAGCCTTAGCCTAGGGGAGCCTAAAGCCTAGGGGTGCCGAAGCCTGAAGGCTAGGGGAGCCCTAGCCTTAGCCTAGGGGAGCCCTAGCCTAAAGCCTAGGCGTGCCCTAGCCTGAAGGCTAGGGGAGCCCTAGCCTTAGCCTAGGGGAGCCTAAAGCCTAGGGGTGCCCTAGCCTTAAGTCTAGGGGAGCCCTAGCCTTAGCCTAGGGGTGCCCTATCCTAAAGCCTAGGGGTGCCCTAGCCTGAAGGCTAGGGGAGCCCTAGCCTTAGCCTAGGGGAGCCTAAAGCCTAGGGGTGCCCTAGCCTGAAGGCTAGGGGAGCCCTAGCCTTAGCGTAGGGGAGCCCTAGGCTAAAGCCTAGGGGTGCCCTAGCCTGAAGGCTAGGGGAGCCCTAGCCTTAGCCTAGGGGAGCCTAAAGCCTAGGGGTGCCCTAGCCTGAAGGCTAGGGGAGCCCTATCCTTAGCCTAGGGGAGCCCTAGCCTAAAGCCTAGGGGTGCCCTAGCCTGAAGGCTAGGGGAGCCCTAGCCTTAGCCTAGGGGAGCCTAAAGCCTAGGGGTGCCCTAGCCTGAAGGCTAGGGGAGCCCTAGCCTTAGCCTAGAGAAGCCCTAGCCTAAAGCCTAGGGGTGCCCTAGCCTGAAGGCTAGGGGAGCCCTAGCCTTAGCCTAGGGGAGCCTAAAGCCTAGGGGTGCCCTAGCCTGAAGGCTAGGGGAGCCCTAGCCTTAGCCTAGGGGAGCCCTAGCCTAAAGCCTAGGGGTGCCCTAGCCTGAAGGCTAGCAGAGCCCTAGCCTTAGCCTAGGGGAGCCTAAAGCCTAGGGGTGCCCTAGCCTGAAGGCTAGGGGAGCCCTAGCCTTAGCCTAGGGGAGCCCTAGCCTAAAGCCTACGGGTGCCCTAGCCTGAAGGCTAGGGGAGCCCTAGCCTTAGCCTAGGGGAGCCTAAAGCCTAGGGGTGCCCTAACCTGAAGGCTAGGGGAGCCCTAGCCTTAGCCTAGGGGAGCCCTAGCCTAAAGCCTACGGGTACCCTAGCCTGAAGGCTAGGGGAACCCTAGCCTTAGACTAGGTGAGCCCTAGCCGAAAGCCTAGGGGTGCCCTAGCCTGAAGGCTAGGGGAGCCCTCGCCGTAGCATAGGGGAGCCCGAGCCGAAAGCCTAGGGGTGCCCTAGCCTGCAGGCTAGGGGAGCCCTAGCCGTAGCCTAGGGGAGCCCGAGCCGAAAGCCTAGGGGTGCCCTAGCCTAAAGCCTAGTTGTGCCCTAGCCTGAAGGCTAGGGGAGCCCTAGCCTTAGCCTAGGGGAGCCCTAGCCTAAAGCCTAGGGGTGCCCTAGCCTGAAGGCTAGGGGAGCCCTAGCCTTAGCCTAGGGGAGCCCTAGCCTAAAGCCTAGGGGTTCCCTAGCCTGAAGGCTAGGGGAGCCCTAGCCTTAGCCTAGGGGAGCCCTAGCCTAAAGCCTAGGGGTGCCGTAGCCTGAAGGCTAGGGGAGCCCTAGCCTTAGCCTAGGGGAGCCCTAGCCTAAAGCCTACGGGTGCCCTAGCCTGAAGGCTAGGGGAGCCCTAGCCTTAGCCTAGGGGAGCCCTAGCCTAAAGCCTAGGGGTGCCCTAGCCTGAAGGCTAGGGGAGCCCTAGCCTTAGCCTAGGGGAGCCTAAAGCCTAGGGGTGCCCTAGCCTGAAGGCTAGGGGAGCCCTAGCCTTAGCCTAGGGGAGCCCTAGCCTAAAGCCTAGGGGTGCCCTAGCCTGAAGGCTAGGGGAGCCCTAGCCTTAGCCTAGGGGAGCCTAAAGCCTAGGGGTGCCCTAGCCTGAAGGCTAGGGGAGCCCTAGCCTTAGCCTAGGGGAGCCCTAGCCTAAAGCCTAGGGGTGCCCTAGCCTGAAGGCTAGGGGAGCCCTAGCCTTAGCCTAGGGGAGCCTAAAGCCTAGGGGTGCCCTAGCCTGAAGGCTAGGGGAGCCCTAGCCTTAGCCTAGGGGAGCCCTAGACTAAAGCCAAGGATGCCCTAGCCTGAAGGATAGGGGAGCGCTAGCCTTAGCCTAGGCGAGCCTAAAGGCTAGGGGTGCCCTAGCGTGAAGGCTAGGGGAGCCCTAGCCTTAGCCTAGGGGAGCCTAAAGCCTAGGGGTGCCCTAGCCTGAAGGCTAGGGGAGCCCTAGCCTTAGCCTAGGGGAGCCCTAGCCTAAAGCCTAGGGGTGCCCTAGCCTGAAGGCTAGGAGAGCCCTAGCCTTAGCCTAGGGGAGCCTAAAGCCTGGGGGTGCCCTAGCCTGAAGGCTAGGGGAGCCCTAGCCTTAGCCTAGGGAAGCCCTAGCCTTAGCCTAGGGGAGCCTAAAGCCTAGGGGTGCCGAAGCCTGAAGGCTAGGGGAGCCCTAGCCTTAGCCTAGGGGAGCCCTAGCCTAAAGCCTAGGCGTGCCCTAGCCTGAAGGCTAGGGGAGCCCTAGCCTTAGCCTAGGGGAGCCTAAAGCCTAGGGGTGCCCTAGCCTTAAGGCTAGGGGAGCCCTAGCCTTAGCCTAGGGGTGCCCTATCCTAAAGCCTAGGGGTGCCCTAGCCTGAAGGCTAGGGGAGCCCTAGCCTTAGCCTAGGGGAGCCTAAAGCCTAGGGGTGCCCTAGCCTGAAGGCTAGGGGAGCCCTAGCCTTAGCGTAGGGGAGCCCTAGGCTAAAGCCTAGGGGTGCCCTAGCCTGAAGGCTAGGGGAGCCCTAGCCTTAGCCTAGGGGAGCCTAAAGCCTAGGGGTGCCCTAGCCTGAAGGCTAGGGGAGCCCTATCCTTAGCCTAGGGGAGCCCTAGCCTAAAGCCTAGGGGTGCCCAACCTGAAGGCTAGGGGAGCCCTAGCCTTAGCCTAGGGGAGCCTAAAGCCTAGGGGTGCCCTAGCCTGAAGGCTAGGGGAGCCCTAGCCTTAGCCTAGAGAAGCCCTAGCCTAAAGCCTAGGGGTGCCCTAGCCTGAAGGCTAGGGGAGCCCTAGCCTTAGCCTAGGGGAGCCTAAAGCCTAGGGGTGCCCTAGCCTGAAGGCTAGGGGAGCCCTAGCCTTAGCCTAGGGGAGCCCTAGCCTAAAGCCTAGGGGTGCCCTAGCCTGAAGGCTAGCAGAGCCCTAGCCTTAGCCTAGGGGAGCCTAAAGCCTAGGGGTGCCCTAGCCTGAAGGCTAGGGGAGCCCTAGCCTTAGCCTAGGGGAGCCCTAGCCTAAAGCCTACGGGTGCCCTAGCCTGAAGGCTAGGGGAGCCCTAGCCTTAGCCTAGGGGAGCCTAAAGCCTAGGGGTGCCCTAACCTGAAGCCTAGGGGAGCCCTAGCCTTAGCCTAGGGGAGCCCTAGCCTAAAGCCTACGGGTACCCTAGCCTGAAGGCTAGGGGAACCCTAGCCTTAGACTAGGTGAGCCCTAGCCGAAAGCCTAGGGGTGCCCTAGCCTGAAGGCTAGGGGAGCCCTCGCCGTAGCCTAGGGGAGCCCGAGCCGAAAGCCTAGGGGTGCCCTAGCCTGCAGGCTAGGGGAGCACTAGCCGTAGCCTAGGGGAGCCCGAGCCGAAAGCCTAGGGGTGCCCTAGCCTGAAGGCTAGGGGTGCTCTAGCCGTAGCCTAGGGGAGCCCGAGCCGAAAGCCTAGGGGTGCCCTAGCCTGAAGGCTAGGGGAGCCCTAGCCTTAGCCTAGGGAAGCCCTAGCCTTAGCCTAGGGGAGCCTAAAGCCTAGGGGTGCCGAAGCCTGAAGGCTAGGGGAGCCCTAGCCTTAGCCTAGGGGAGGCCTAGCCTAAAGCCTAGGCGTGCCCTAGCCTGAAGGCTAGGGGAGCCCTAGCCTTAGCCTAGGGGAGCCTAAAGCCTAGGGGTGCCCTAGCCTTAAGGCTAGGGGAGCCCTAGCCTTAGCCTAGGGGTGCCCTATCCTAAAGCCTAGGGGTGCCCTAGCCTGAAGGCTAGGGGAGCCCTAGCCTTAGCCTAGGGGAGCCTAAAGCCTAGGGGTGCCCTAGCCTGAAGGCTAGGGGAGCCCTAGCCTTAGCGTAGGGGAGCCCTAGGCTAAAGCCTAGGGGTGCCCTAGCCTGAAGGCTAGGGGAGCCCTAGCCTTAGCCTAGGGGAGCCTAAAGCCTAGGGGTGCCCTAGCCTGAAGGCTAGGGGAGCCCTATCCTTAGCCTAGGGGAGCCCTAGCCTAAAGCCTAGGGGTGCCCTAGCCTGAAGGCTAGGGGAGCCCTAGCCTTAGCCTAGGGGAGCCTAAAGCCTAGGGGTGCCCTAGCCTGAAGGCTAGGGGAGCCCTAGCCTTAGCCTAGAGAAGCCCTAGCCTAAAGCCTAGGGGTGCCCTAGCCTGAAGGCTAGGGGAGCCCTAGCCTTAGCCTAGGGGAGCCTAAAGCCTAGGGGTGCCCTAGCCTGAAGGCTAGGGGAGCCCTAGCCTTAGCCTAGGGGAGCCCTAGCCTAAAGCCTAGGGGTGCCCTAGCCTGAAGGCTAGCAGAGCCCTAGCCTTAGCCTAGGGGAGCCTAAAGCCTAGGGGTGCCCTAGCCTGAAGGCTAGAGGAGCCCTAGCCTTAGCCTAGGGGAGCCCTAGCCTAAAGCCTAGGGGTGCCCTAGCCTGAAGGCTAGGGGAGCCCTAGCCTTAGCCTAGGGGAGCCTAAAGCCTAGGGGTGCCCTAACCTGAAGGCTAGGGGAGCCCTAGCCTTAGCCTAGGGGAGCCCTAGCCTAAAGCCTACGGGTACCCTAGCCTGAAGGCTAGGGGAACCCTAGCCTTAGACTAGGTGAGCCCTAGCCGAAAGCCTAGGGGTGCCCTAGCCTGAAGGCTAGGGGAGCCCTCGCCGTAGCCTAGGGGAGCCCGAGCCGAAAGCCTAGGGGTGCCCTAGCCTGCAGGCTAGGGGAGCCCTAGCCGTAGCCTAGGGCAGCCCGAGCCGAAAGCCTAGGGGTGCCCTAGCCTAAAGCCTAGTTGTGCCCTAGCCTGAAGGCTAGGGGAGCCCTAGCCTTAGCCTAGGGGAGCCCTAGCCTAAAGCCTAGGGGTGCCCTAGCCTGAAGGCTAGGGGAGCCCTAGCCTTAGCCTAGGGGAGCCCTAGCCTAAAGCCTAGGGGTTCCCTAGCCTGAAGGCTAGGGGAGCCCTAGCCTTAGCCTAGGGGAGCCCTAGCCTAAAGCCTAGGGGTGACGTAGCCTGAAGGCTAGGGGAGCCCTAGCCTTAGCCTAGGGGAGCCCTAGCCTAAAGCCTACGGGTGCCCTAGCCTGAAGGCTAGGGGAGCCCTAGCCTTAGCCTAGGGGAGCCCTAGCCTAAAGCCTAGGGGTGCCCTAGCCTGAAGGCTAGGGGAGCCCTAGCCTTAGCCTAGGGGAGCCTAAAGCCTAGGGGTGCCCTAGCCTGAAGGCTAGGGGAGCCCTAGCCTTAGCCTAGGGGAGCCCTAGCCTAAAGCCTAGGGGTGCCCTAGCCTGAAGGCTAGGGGAGCCCTAGCCTTAGCCTAGGGGAGCCTAAAGCCTAGGGGTGCCCTAGCCTGAAGGCTAGGGGAGCCTTAGCCTTAGCCTAGGGGAGCCCTAGCCTAAAGCCTAGGGGTGCCCTAGCCTGAAGGCTAGGGGAGCCCTAGCCTTAGCCTAGGGGAGCCTAAAGCCTAGGGGTGCCCTAGCCTGAAGGCTAGGGGAGCCCTAGCCTTAGCCTAGGGGAGCCCTAGACTAAAGCCAAGGATGCCCTAGCCTGAAGGATAGGGGAGCGCTAGCCTTAGCCTAGGCGAGCCTAAAGGCTAGGGGTGCCCTAGCGTGAAGGCTAGGGGAGCCCTAGCCTTAGCCTAGGGGAGCCTAAAGCCTAGGGGTGCCCTAGCCTGAAGGCTAGGGGAGCCCTAGCCTTAGCCTAGGGGAGCCCTAGCCTAAAGCCTAGGGGTGCCCTAGCCTGAAGGCTAGGAGAGCCCTAGCCTTAGCCTAGGGGAGCCTAAAGCCTGGGGGTGCCCTAGCCTGAAGGCTAGGGGAGCCCTAGCCTTAGCCTAGGGAAGCCCTAGCCTTAGCCTAGGGGAGCCTAAAGCCTAGGGGTGCCGAAGCCTGAAGGCTAGGGGAGCCCTAGCCTTAGCCTAGGGGAGCCCTAGCCTAAAGCCTAGGCGTGCCCTAGCCTGAAGGCTAGGGGAGCCCTAGCCTTAGCCTAGGGGAGCCTAAAGCCTAGGGGTGCCCTAGCCTTAAGGCTAGGGGAGCCCTAGCCTTAGCCTAGGGGTGCCCTAGGCTAAAGCCTAGGGGTGCCCTAGCCTGAAGGCTAGGGGAGCCCTAGCCTTAGCCTAGGGGAGCCTAAAGCCTAGGGGTGCCCTAGCCTGAAGGCTAGGGGAGCCCTAGCCTTAGCCTAGGGGAGCCCTAGCCTAAAGCCTAGGGGTGCCCTAGCCTGAAGGCTAGGGGAGCCCTAGCCTTAGCCTAGGGGAGCCTAAAGCCTAGGGGTGCCCTAGCCTGAAGGCTAGGGGAGCCCTAGCCTTAGCCTAGAGAAGCCCTAGCCTAAAGCCTAGGGGTGCCCTAGCCTGAAGGCTAGGGGAGCCCTAGCCTTAGCCTAGGGGAGCCTAAAGCCTAGGGGTGCCCTAGCCTGAAGGCTAGGGGAGCCCTAGCCTTAGCCTAGGGGAGCCCTAGCCTAAAGCCTAGGGCTGCCCTAGCCTGAAGGCTAGCAGAGCCTTAGCCTTAGCCTAGGGGAGCCTAAAGCCTAGGGGTGCCCTAGCCTGAAGGCTAGGGGAGCCCTAGCCTTAGCCTAGGGGAGCCCTAGCCTAAAGCCTACGGGTGCCCTAGCCTGAAGGCTAGGGGAGCCCTAGCCTTAGCCTAGGGGAGCCTAAAGCCTAGGGGTGCCCTAACCTGAAGGCTAGGGGAGCCCTAGCCTTAGCTTAGGGGAGCCCTAGCCTAAAGCCTACGGGTACCCTAGCCTGAAGGCTAGGGGAACCCTAGCCTTAGACTAGGTGAGCCCTAGCCGAAAGCCTAGGGGTGCCCTAGCCTGAAGGCTAGGGGAGCCCTCGCCGTAGCCTAGGGGAGCCCGAGCCGAAAGCCTAGGGGTGCCCTAGCCTGCAGGCTAGGGGAGCACTAGCCTTAGCCTAGGGGAGCCTAAAGCCTAGGGGTTCCCTAGCCTGAAGGCTAGGGGAGCCCTAGCCTTAGCCTAGGGGAGCCTAAAGCCTAGGGGTGCCCTAGCCTGAAGGCTAGGGGAGCCCTAGGCTTAGCCTAGGGGAGCCCTAGCCTAACGCCTAGGGGTGCCCTAGCCTGAAGGCTAGGGGAGCCCTAGCCTTAGCCTAGGGGAGCCTAAAGCCTAGGGGTGCCCTAGCCTGAAGGCTAGGGGAGCCCTAGCCTTAGCCTAGGGGTGCCCTAGCCTAAAGCCTAGGGGTGCCCTAGCCTGAAGGCTAGGGGAGCCCTAGCCTTAGCCTAGGGGAGCCTAAAGCCTAGGGGTGCCCTAGCCTGAAGGCTAGGGGAGCCCTAGCCTTAGCCTAGGGGAGCCCTAGCCTAAAGCCTAGGGGTGCCCTAGCCTGAAGGCTAGGGGAGCCCTAGCCTTAGCCTAGGGGAGCCTAAAGCCTAGGGGTGCCCTAGCCTGAAGGCTAGGGGAGCCCTAGCCTTAGCCTAGGGGAGCCCTAGCCTAAAGCCTAGGGGTGCCCTAGCCTGAAGGCTAGGGGAGCCCTAGCCTTAGCCTAGGGGAGCCTAAAGCCTAGGGGTGCCCAGGCCTGAAGGCTAGGGGAGACCTAGCCTTAGCCTACGGAAGCCCTAGCCTAAAGCCTAGGGGTGCCCTAGCCTGAAGGCTAGGGGAGCCCTAGCCTTAGCCTAGGGGAGCCTAAAGCCTAGGGGTGCCCTAGCCTGAAGGCTAGGGGAGCCCTAGCCTTAGCCTAGGGGAGCCCTAGCCTAAAGCCTAGGGGTGCCCTAGCCTTAGCCTAGGGGAGCCTAAAGCCTAGGGGTGCCCTAGCCTGAAGGCTAGGGGAGCCCTAGCCTTAGCCTAGGGGAGCCCTAGCCTAAAGCCTAGGGGTGCCCTAGCCTGAAGGCTAGGGGAGCCCTAGCCTTAGCCTAGGGGAGCCTAAAGCCTAGGGGTGCCCTAGCCTGAAGGCTAGGGGAGCCCTAGCCTTAGCCTAGGGGAGCCCTAGCCTAAAGCCTAGTTGTGCCCTAGCCTGAAGGCTAGGGGAGCCCTAGCCTTAGCCTAGGGGAGCCCTAGCCTAAAGCCTAGGGGTGCCCTAGCCTGAAGGCTAGGGGAGCCCTAGCCTTAGCCTAGGGGAGCCCTAGCCTAAAGCCTAGGGGTTCCCTAGCCTGAAGGCTAGGGGAGCCCTAGCCTTAGCCTAGGGGAGCCCTAGCCTAAAGCCTAGGGGTGCCGTAGCCTGAAGGCTAGGGGAGCCCTAGCCTTAGCCTAGGGGAGCCCTAGCCTAAAGCCTACGGGTGCCCTAGCCTGAAGGCTAGGGGAGCCCTAGCCTTAGCCTAGGGGAGCCCTAGCCTAAAGCCTAGGGGTGCCCTAGCCTGAAGGCTAGGGGAGCCCTAGCCTTAGCCTAGGGGAGCCTAAAGCCTAGGGGTGCCCTAGCCTGAAGGCTAGGGGAGCCCTAGCCTTAGCCTAGGGGAGCCCTAGACTAAAGCCAAGGATGCCCTAGCCTGAAGGATAGGGGAGCGCTAGCCTTAGCCTAGGCGAGCCTAAAGGCTAGGGGTGCCCTAGCGTGAAGGCTAGGGGAGCCCTAGCCTTAGCCTAGGGGAGCCTAAAGCCTAGGGGTGCCCTAGCCTGAAGGCTAGGGGAGCCCTAGCCTTAGCCTAGGGGAGCCCTAGCCTAAAGCCTAGGGGTGCCCTAGCCTGAAGGCTAGGAGAGCCCTAGCCTTAGCCTAGGGGAGCCTAAAGCCTGGGGGTGCCCTAGCCTGAAGGCTAGGGGAGCCCTAGCCTTAGCCTAGGGAAGCCCTAGCCTTAGCCTAGGGGAGCCTAAAGCCTAGGGGTGCCGAAGCCTGAAGGCTAGGGGAGCCCTAGCCTTAGCCTAGGGGAGCCCTAGCCTAAAGCCTAGGGGTGCCCTAGCCTGAAGGCTAGGGGAGCCCTAGCCTTAGCCTAGGGGAGCCTAAAGCCTAGGGGTGCCCTAGCCTGAAGGCTAGGGGAGCCCTAGCCTTAGCCTAGGGAAGCCCTAGCCTAAAGCCTAGGGGTGCCCTAGCATGAAGGCTAGGGGAGCCCTAGCCTTAGCCTAGGGGAGCCTAAAGCCTAGGGGTGCCCTAGCCTGAAGGCTAGGGGAGCCCTAGCCTTAGCCTAGGGAAGCCCTAGCCTAAAGCCTAGGGGTTCCCTAGCCTGAAGGCTAGGGGAGCCCTAGCCTTAGCCTAGGGGAGCCTAAAGCCTAGGGGTGCCCTAGCCTGAAGGCTAGGGGAGCCCTAGGCTTAGCCTAGGGGAGCCCTAGCCTAACGCCTAGGGGTGCCCTAGCCTGAAGGCTAGGGGAGCCCTAGCCTTAGCCTAGGGGAGCCTAAAGCCTAGGGGTGCCCTAGCCTGAAGGCTAGGGGAGCCCTAGCCTTAGCCTAGGGGTGCCCTAGCCTAAAGCCTAGGGGTGCCCTAGCCTGAAGGCTAGGGGAGCCCTAGCGTTAGCCTAGGGGAGCCTAAAGCCTAGGGGTGCCCTAGCCTGAAGGCTTGGCGAGCCGTAGCTTTAGCCTGGGGGAGCCTAAAGCCTAGGGGTGCCCTTGCCTGAAGGCTAGGGGAGACCTAGCCTTAGCCTAGGGGAGCCCTAGCCTAAAGCCTAGGGGTGCCATAGCCTGAAGGCTAGGGGAGCACTAGCCTTAGCCTAGGGGAGCCTAAAGCCTAGGGGTTCCCTAGCCTGAAGGCTAGGGGAGCCCTAGCCTTAGCCTAGGGGAGCCTAAAGCCTAGGGGTGCCCTAGCCTGAAGGCTAGGGGAGCCCTAGGCTTAGCCCAGGGGAGCCCTAGCCTAACGCCTAGGGGTGCCCTAGCCTGAAGGCTAGGGGAGCCCTAGCCTTAGCCTAGGGGAGCCTAAAGCCTAGGGGTGCCCTAGCCTGAAGGCTAGGGGAGCCCTAGCCTTTGCCTAGGGGTGCCCTAGCCTAAAGCCTAGGGGTGCCCTAGCCTGAAGCCTAGGGGAGCCCTAGCCTTAGCCTAGGGGAGCCTAAAGCCTAGGGGTGCCCTAGCCTGAAGGCTAGGGGAGCCCTAGCCTTAGCCTAGGGGAGCCCTAGCCTAAAGCCTAGGGGTGCCCTAGCCTGAAGGCTAGGGGAGCCCTAGCCTTAGCCTAGGGGAGCCTAAAGCCTAGGGGTGCCCTAGCCTGAAGGCTAGGGGAGCCCTAGCCTTAGCCTAGGGGAGCCCTAGCCTAAAGCCTAGGGGTGCCCTAGCCTGAAGGCTAGGGGAGCCCTAGCCTTAGCCTAGGGGAGCCTAAAGCCTAGGGGTGCCCAAGCCTGAAGGCTAGGGGAGACCTAGCCTTAGCCTACGGAAGCCCTCGCCTAAAGCCTAGGGGTGCCCTAGCCTGAAGGCTAGGGGAGCCCTAGCCTTAGCCTAG